>NC_044302.2:13774560-13922060 GCF_004027225.2 Strigops habroptila
TAATAGACCCCAAGACTTTTTCTATAGTACGTAAGTAGTAGTATATAAAACAATTATTACTACATGCTAGAACAGATTTCCACAGTCTTTTAATTCAGCACAATATATATAATATGTATATGTATATACTGTATATAGATTTGTTCAGATTAATAAGTGGACTGAGCACACACACCCAGCATAATACACTCCAGTAACTGCCTAAGAACTGTGAATTTACTGACATTAATTTTATTTTCTTTTTAATCTGACAAAGCTGCAGAAAATAATGTGTTAACTGTTCCTAATAAACATAAGCAAGTAGGAAAACTTTTTTTTTTCAGAGGTAGAGGTTTTATTGCGTAAAACACTGGATAAAACAGTACTGCTTCAAAGACATTTTTATTCTAACAGCAGAAAGAAAACAGTCATTGCTGAAAAAAAAACTTTTAATACTTCTATACCAGAATAAAGTTCTGTCAACTGATGTATTATAATAATAAATAATGACCAAGAATAAATTTTAAATACAAAGTTTTCTAATTGTTACAAGCATAGCAACAAAATCCTCTACTCTATTGATCTCAGATTTTCTCCAAGATAGAAATTTTTCTTTGTGTAGGAATGTAGACAGTATTATGACCAGTATCACAGACTACAGAAGTTACAGAGAAAAAACTTGACATGTTTAGATATGAGAAGCATGATGATATTCAGGAACTGACAATGCATCACTGCTGCTGTCACTTGTTTGTATTACAAGTTACAAATGTTCTGGAGAAAAGGGCTATGTCAGAGGGAAGGATAGGGACAGTAGCACCCGACCAAATGGAATCAACACACACATCACAAGGAGCGGGAGATGTTTCCAGTGTCACAAACAGAATTATTGCCTGTTGTATCTGAAAATGCTCAGAAGACACAAAAGAATACTGAAAGAGCTCAAAAAGTGCAAGAAATGGAATGTGGGGGCGGTTTAGGTTTGGGGTTTTTTTCCTCTTTTTATTTTTTATTTTGCTAAGATACTGAAGGCGGCGCAAACACACAAAAGCAAGCGACTGACACAGTCACCAAACACAGTAGTGCAGTTAAAATCCTAAAGCTTACTACAGTCAGAAAGTTCCAATAACATTTCAATCCTTTATCTAGGATCATAGAAACAGTTGCATTAAGTTTATCAACTCGATTTAAGTAAGGCAGTGAGAACTATACTAGAAAAACAAGAAAAGCAGCTTGCTCTGTGCCAGATGGGTCCAAGTTACACGGTGACCTCATTTAAACTGAAACTTCAGTTGGATGACATCCTTTCCGACAGCATATGCAAACCGTATTCCTTATTAGCCTGAGATTTTTTTTCCAGTCTCAGGGTAGCGCTAAGAATTTTATTTACATTGATTGCAGTTTAGTATTTTTTGTAAACTGCTTTAGGCAGAGCTGAAGTTTTAAGGCCCTGGGGTTTTACTCTGTGCTCCCAGCCTGCAAAGAAATATTGATTTTTTTTTTTTTTATTTTTTTTTTTTATTCCCCTTTCTGTTTTTTTGAAGTCTGGATGATTCTGTTTTAGAAGAAGTTAATACTTCTCTACCATCACAATAAACAGCACCAATTTTGCTTCTATCAAACGAAGTACACTAGAAGGCTAACATTTCAGACCAGTCAGAGAATTTCAGAATAAATCTTTAGTTATTTTTCTTACTTTTTTTTTTCCTTTTTTTTTTTAAGTCTGTGGTTCACTATAGTCTCTCAAAAGCTTTCTATGTGGCAAAGACCTTCCTAAATTTGGAGCATCCAATCAGTAAAAAAAGCTAAAATCTGCATAAATAGAGAACTCATTTGTTTTACAAAACCAAAGAAATATCGGCTAAAACACCTTCCTTCATTAGAGACAAAGAGCAGGAAGTTTGGATTCATATTTTAGGTCAAGCTGCTTTGTAAGAGCTTGCTCCAGAAGAAACTTCTGCACTATGTCTGTAACACTTACAAAAACTAACACATGAAAATTAACCATGATTAGGGAATCCTTCATTCACGTATTAAAAAAAAAAAAAAAATTTAAGAGAAGTCTGAAATTAAGCAACAAGAATAGAAGAAAAAAAAAATTTACCAACCTCTAATGAAACAAAATTCTGTTTCTCACCAGTTCCCTCTACAAATAAGGCTGACTAGTTTCATTAAACAATATTTCTATATATTGTACTTCTATCTGTATAGTAACTTACTTCTTCATCAACATGGAAAAAAAAAAAACCCAAAAGAATAAAAGCATTTACCTCAATACTGCAAGATGATTACAAAAAATGGCATTACATTTCAACTCTGCAGTCACACATCAGGCTGCACTTTTTTTTTTTTCCTAACCATTGATTCATTTGGTTGTATATTAAAAAAAGAAAAAAAAAAAGAAAATGTAATATCACAATACTTTTCAATACAGGTCAGTACTGACCCTAGCTTATGGGCCGTCTAAGGTTTCTCCTACACTGCAGTTGCAACACCACTTGAATTGATTTTCTCTGCAATGACAGCTCCAGTCAGACTGGCACCATGGCAGTCTACCAAGACATCTCATTACTATGCTAGGCAAATGACAGCAGCTGGTGTCATATTATAAAGGTGTTTTCAACAATGAAAACACAGTCCCTCAATCTTCAAGGCAACACTAAATCGTTGAGACGGTATTGTTTTTCTGTTAAGAGCATTATTTTTGGTCAAAGACCTCTTTAAAGTTTGAAATTGCCCTGCTTTTTAAATAACTAATAACCTCCTAACATTTTTAAATCACTTTATTATCCCACCTACATTGTTTGGAAGTACTTGTTGCCAGGTAACTGTTTAGCAGCCATTTTCAAGGGCTGAAAATTTATTTTGCATGTGTAATATATATATTTAAACACACACACACATATATGGAATGTGTGTATTTTGTGTGTGTGTATGTAGATATATATTTAAAGCGTGTATGACTATCTGTGTGTGTAAATATACATATATGCACCCACATGTGTGTGTACGTATATTTGACTGTTTTCAGCATCCTGTACACTTCTGGGAATTTGCATGCTGCTTTTTTGCATGGCAGGCAGTTAGCCAACCCTCACCCAAATGCAGACCTAAACCCAGTACAATAGGTTACTGCAGTGTGGAGATGGACCTGCCAAGCTGCGTCACTCCTGGGCCTTGCTGCCCTCCTCTGTTAGCTCCGCCGAGCTCCCTGGCTTGACAGCTGCAGGTTCCTCCAAATTCCCAGAAGCTTTGGAGTCAACTCTGGAGCGCTTGAACCTGCGGTCGGGATACTGGCTGTTGTCAAAAGGCATGCGATGGACACAGAGAACATGGGTCTTCAGATTTCCCTTCTGAGAGGCACTGTATGGGCAGTATCTGCACTGGAAAGGCCTGTGACCTGTGTGACAGATGAGAGCTGGGTTAGGTTTTTCTTATATGTACGCAGCAGCCTGACAAAACCAAACATTCCAGAGCCCCCTCCGCAGAAACCCCTTCTGTTGGGTGGGGGACATGGCCACATGTCTTCAGCAAGGGTAAGAAATCTGTGCTGTTCACATGATACCTAGTTAGAGAAACTGCATTTAAAAAACTCTCTGCTTTGGATTTTCCGGAGAACTGCAGCTATTTCACTTCCCTCCTCAGAACCAGCTGTAAATCCATCAGCCTGTGATCCAAAACGAAACTCTGGTAAATACAGGGCAATCGCGTACGAGTCTGCCTTCCTTTACATTTGTTAATTATCTTTTTTATTGAAGTGCAATTTGAGAATGACAGTGTGCAGACCCATAGTCTAATAAACACACTTTGTGTTTGGGTGGGTTTCAGAGTAAAGAACTGTATGTTTTATTTTAATCACAGATTACTTTTTAATGGAAAGAAATAATGGATTGAGATAACCGAGGTCTCAAACCTGCAAACATTTACTCCAGTGAGATTACTCCTGTGAGTAAAGATACGCAAGCACATAAGTGTTTGCTGGACCAGGGCCCAAGGTTATCACCAGCTTTAAAATAAAATGTCCAAGCTAGATTAGAGAAGGAATGTTAATGCACAAAATCTGATAGATGCACTTGTAGGTGAAACAGCAACTGACTGCAAAAGGAAGGCACGAATGAAAAATATCACTTCTCAGTAAGGCTATCGATATACTCTCACATATTTTTTAGATTATTGTGACTTTGAATCTCCATGCTGTATCTGGTTTTGGAGGTTATGTTTCAGCAATCACATTTCAACCTATGCTGGGAAGTTGTTGATGTGTTTTACTGGAACTTTATGAGCTTTGTCTCTCAAATTAACTTAAACCAGGACCATCTGAGGTCAAATGCACTTAGCTTGCTTTAATTTGCTCAAATAAATGAATAAATAAATGTGCCAGACCATCTACATAAAGCCAGGATAAGTGAAAAACAATACCCTATCTCCACATTTGAAGAGCACATTTTCCTTTACTGTTGTGGTACTACCTAGCAGGATTAGCAGGGGAGGAAGACAATGCTTCCCACTATGTGGGAAGGGGCTGGGATCATCTCACCCCAATTTTGGGTGGGAACTTAACAAATAAGTAAATAGATGCTTGTTGTGCACCGGTCCAATGTTACCTGTACTGGAGTTGGAGAGCAGAGATGGGAGCCTGGATAACTCCTGGGTTTAACCTTGCGCTGTTGCTGGCACACCAGTACGAGCATCTCTAGCAGAGTAAATTCACCCGAGCCAACATCAGTGCTCTGTGTGGCACAAATAATTTGCCATTTTTACTGTAACATCAAAACTAACACTTGAAGGCTGAGTCCCCCAAAACGCACTGCTTGCTACACAGAGGAAAGCAGCATTAAGTCCAGTCCACAGTTACTTAAGCCCCATGCCACAGGACTGCAGGCATGTTTCCTTTCTCAAGGATGGAAAGCTCCCCTCTACCCTTTGCTTTTACAAGTTGGAGACTGCCAGAAGTGTGACTGCCCCTCCAAGGCCCCTAACCCATAAATCTTGGGATGGAGTGTGGGTTGATCTTCTAGTTCTCTCCTGGGATAAAGACAGACATTTTCCTCAACAACTTCATAAGGAAAAAGAAATTAAATCTGTAAGCTGCTAATCATTACGAAGTCAAATTTCAGTGGAAAATTCCACAGCAATAGCAATGGGAGAAACCTACATAGATAATGTTACAGAAACTGGATTGGGCTTTTATAAAAAAACATCAGCTGGAAGATATGAGGAAATAGTCAACAAAGAGATTGAAGGTGTCCCTAGTGGCTGTTAGAGTCAGTCCTAAAATCAATACAGGAGCACGAATATGCTTGAAAAATTTTGAATATAATAGTTTTGAAAACTGGAAGCAGTCTCACAACTGGGTATGAAGAAGGTCCAGAGAAAGTCTGGCTTCCATTGTTTCAGAAAATCTAGGAATATTTTAAAACCTCCGAAAATAAACCTGAGAAAACTATTATATCTTCCCTGTTGTCTGTCAGAGATAGATAAAGTCACCAGAACTTACAGCTGGGTTCTGGACTCTTTCTTTCCTTCTCTTTTTTCTCCCGTCTGGGTAATGCCTCTGACTGGGCGTTACCCAGGGCTCTATTGCATAATCTGCCTGGGGAGGTGCCAAAATGCCTTGGCCAAAGTGAGAGAAATACTGGGTAAAGGGGAAGGAGACCTGCTCCATGAAGAATTGAAGTGATTTCCCCTTTCTCCAAAGGATAGAGACCTGCCACTGTCACATACAGTGAGATGGGAGACTACACCTGCAGCACCAGCTCCTTTTCAGTATTCCTGGTGTTTTATTTGACCATCTGACAACTGGTTCCCTTGCTAACTTCCCTAAGTTGTGACAAATAGTACAACTTATCCTCCAGCCTTATTTACTCTGGTTTTATTGATGCTATGGAAGAAGCAAAAAGATACCCTGTTTATTTAGTCTTTCTTGCGTGCTGCAAAGGCCAGAAACTGGCAATATAATGCCACTGGTAACTGCACGCAGAGCAGCGTGCAGGGAGCACAGACAGAGCAGTAGGACTGGGAGTGAGCAGGCACAACATCCTGTGACCACCCTCTGAAGCTCTCAAGCATCACCTAGCATGGAAATACACTGGAAAGTTTTAGGTAAATTGGTGCCACTAGCCAACAGTGTGAGATCTCACCAAGCAGCTCTGGCTGCTTTGCCCACACATAGCTATCATTAAATGGCCATCCTAATTCTTTCCATCAAAGAACAAATGCTAAATGAGGAATGCACAAAGCATGGATGGAGCTTACCACCTCACACACACCAGACTAAAAGCAAACTCTTCCTGCCCATCACTGAAGCAAGTTCAGACCTGTGTAATTCCATGCAGAGAATGTAATTTATTAAATCAATGCACTTTAATAAATCAGACAATATAAAGTGCACCTACAAGGATTCAGTTCTGCATTGCCTCCCCCACGACTTACTTTTTCAGGCCATCAAAATTTCACATCACTGCCTTGTGAAAAGTAAGTACACAATAAGTTAATTTGTATTGTCACTGTGCAGTACAACTGTGGTAAAGAGCACATTCATTTTTAATCTGGTATGAATAATATATAAATATGTATACAGAGTGAGGGTCATAGGAAAGCAAGTGGTACATTGTTTACAGCAGAAGTAGTATAAATACTAGAGATTATTCTCACTTGCAAAGATAACAATATCTGCAATTTGCTTGTAACTAAGGGGTGAAGGAAAATGCCCATTTCTCTTAGGTATCCCATCCATTAATTTTAGCTCAAAAACTTCTTGTGGGCACAAGGCTCTTAAAATAACCCTTCCCAGATAAGTTGGCAATAAATTTATAATGTTTTATCTAGCAGTGGTTGATAGGTTCTTTCCTAGCCAGCTATACTTCATATATATTTTACCTACTATATATCTCCCAATAAAATTATAGGAAAGCCCTTAAAAAAAAAAAAAAAAAAAAAAAGAAGAAGAAATCTTCCTGATATTTCAGGAGATCATGTGTAATGCATTGCATTTGTAGTAAGGAGAATTAGACTGAAGGTGGGCCAGCAAGGGGGGACAAACTATGGTGCACAAACTATGGAGGACAATGTATTGTTTGCAGCTGAAATGATCCTGCTGCGGAGCAATGTTCTATGAAGCCTGTGACTGAGCGTCTGCTCCGGATGGAAGCTGACATTCTAATGAAACGGAATAGCAGAAAATAATAATTAAAAAAATAGCTAAAATGACAACAGTAGCTGGACTCAAGGAATGTTTTTAGAAGGTGCTGATTTCCCCAGGAAGGGTGATTACCGCCAGCACCTGCTGAAACCACTCCTCTGAACGTCATCTAAACCTTCCAGGATCAGACCCACTGTGGCAGCAGTTCTGAGATGGCTTAGGCTTATCATCTTCTCTAGCTTTGATCGTACCTTGGAGAGAACAAGGAGTGTGGATGTGAGGCACTTTCTGGTTAGGATGAGGAACTTTTCTGTGGGAAAAATCTCTCAAGGTTTAAAACTAGTCCACCTTTTAAAAAATATATACTGCTTCGTTAATTTAGGCTTTGATAAGGAAAAAAAAAAGTTTGTTTTCTTTCAAGTTTGTGATCTGATATGTTGCTTTGTGACACATCATGTCAGCCTGCATCAGTCACATCTCGTTAGGTTTCGTAACGTGGCATGACTGATGCAGCCCAACGTGGTGCATCAGCTGAACGGAGTCAGAAAATGCAGACTCTGAGAAAGACATGGGTCTCAAAGTCTGGGGCTTAGGACCATGTAAAGGGAAGTGTATTTAAAGCAGGGGTCTTGGATTTAAACAAAGCCATTGCCCATGAGTTGTGAAGGACTGAAATACTTGCTAAACCTATTTTGCTTTGTCTTATCTTTAAAACTCAAAATGTATTATTGGAACACATAAAAAGTCAATGTCAACAAAGTGTCATTGGGTTACTTACTGTTATCCAAACACCATTAATACTTACTAATTTATTAACTTTGATATGGATCCATTATTTAAGATTAGCACAAAGCAATACACAGACCAGGGAGAGAGAGAAAGAATGATGAATACTAAAATCTTTTTCATTAAAAAAATCATTTACATGGTCAAGCCGCATTAATTCTCCACTTCTAAAAATATTTGATCAGCATCCAAATTCTATAAAAATTTCCACAAAGAAACATCTTATTTTTGTGGTATTACAGGCACATATGTAGGGGTTTGCACTAAAACGTAAAAATGGGCATTGAACTAGTCACATGAATAAAATCAGGAATCTATTCCAGATTGTTAAAAGTGTACTAATCACAGCAAAATCATGGCTTTCTCCCAAAGCAGCAAGAAAATGGTAATTTGAAAGAAAAATGCCAATAATACATCACACACAAGCCGTCTGTTGTCCCCACTACACCACTTTTTATTATATTGCATATGTGTACATATATACACACAGATACACGCATACAGACACACAGACACACAATTTAATGCATAAATTTAGGGAAAAGGCAGAAGAGCAATAAAATGATGAACAGAAAACAAATGCTGTGCAATGTACTATAAATTATAATTAAGTTCTGAATAAAACGTGTTTCTTAGATATGACATTTGTTCCCTTAAATGAAAAAATGGCCTTGATTATCTGACAGAATGTTTTCCCTTAGATGGCCAATGGCTATAGCACTTACTACGATGCAATCCGGCAAACTCATTTCAGATTTCTTTGCCTAGTTTAAGAATATCCTTTCAGTGAAAATAAAAAATAACAGCAATTACCTCTTTAAAACAAATAAATTACTCCCTCACTAAGAAATATTTGAAAAGCCTCAAAGGTGTGAATTTCTTGGAGGCAAATCTCTTTAGCTGAGATGTTGGACACTGAAGATCTGGACTTGACCTCCTGAGCTGCTGTAGCAATCCCAAATGGCCAAGACCACCTCTGGCCATGACCAGGCACTCTTGCAGGACCAGCTGCAGTGGCTTAGGATGGATGGCCACTGCCTCCTGCACCATGATGATCAGTCCCACAAGGTTGCTGGTGGAATGGTCCTTGTAATCACACATCTGCTGCAGTGCAAAGTCAGCTAGCTGCATTGAAACCTCCAATGAGCCTGGACCTCCCCGGGAAGAGCTGCTTTAAATCTTTTTTCCTACACGAGCTTGCATTTGAGGTACAATCATCTTTAAACAGATGAAGTGTGAGTTGCCTCAGCAGTAACAGCAGGCAATGATGGCTGTGTGCCTTCTGTGTAGGAAGAAAGACTTTTTGAGCATCTCCAGTTCTCTGGCAGTGACCACTGGGCTGAACTTAAAGCTTTCTCAAGCCAGGTCCCAAGAATCTTGGTGAACGCTGCCATTTTAAAGTAACACTATTACAGCATAGTAACAAGCATTTGCAAAGGGAGAACTATTTTCATTTAAATCTCCGCCAGTGTGATTTCCTTCTTTTAACGTATAAATTTTCATAAATACATTTACTATCCACTGTAAACATCCCCAGTACTGCATGCATTACCCAGGAGAGCAGAATGGCTCTAAAGCAGCCATTCTGATCTGCAGCACAACAGTATGGATGGGAAAATACTGAATAAATATATTTGTCCAATAGACAATAATGGCTCTGATTGAGCCATTCCACGTTATTGGTCTCAAAATATGCATTTTATGAAATTCCCCAAATGCCAGACAGATTAAAGTACATCCAATCACGTTCACATATGTAATAAAAGTTTTTATAAAACAATTGAAAAGTATATGTTTATTTATACACAGGTCCAGGACCAACCAGGAAGGTTTTCTGGGAAAATTACAATATTCTGTAAAGTTTATATGTTTATTGGATTACAAAAAAGGAAATTACATTTTAAAACCTCCTATTTCATGTTGACCAGGAAAAGCCATAAAACCAAAAAGCTTTATCTGAGGCTTTTTTGCCAATTTACTGTAGAAGTATATACAAAAATCCCCATAAGTATCTGCATTTGAGGAAGACCTGGGAATATTTTCACCAACCAAAGGGCTTTCCCATAGGAAACCTAAGGCTATGGCAGGCTCCTGACCACTCTCCATGCAACTGGATTTCTTCATTACCAGGCTCAATCTTGCAAATAAGCGCAATCAGAGGAACTGGTTCATGGTAAGAGGCACCAGACCAGCTACTGAAATCCCGCCTCACTAATACAGAGCAGACAATTCTAGGGGCAGATTAGGTCCGAACACATGAACTGCCATCTGGAAAAGCCTTTTTCTCACTGTGTATTACAAGAAAGATCTTAATTAGGGAAGGAGAAGCTTGGGGTGAAGACCCAGCTTATGGGAAAACACAGCCACTAGCTTGATAATAAATAAACACATTAAGGACAGTTGGAAAACTTGCTCTAAAACTGATATGATTTATGCACCTGCGAAGTCTGCTGTGGCAGGTTAGCAATCCAGGAGGAATCCCTTCTTAACATGGAGTAACATGGTGCAAGGTACCGTCCTGAGGCCAGCATCCAACCCAAAGCCACTGTGTGGCACCATGGCCCTGGTGCTTTTCCAAGACAAACATTCAGTCTACAAGCGCCTGCAATAGCAGGGAGGCAAAGTACTGAACCATCACTGGCTGCAGAAGAGCTGGAGAATGAAAAGGCCTAATCCTTAACTAATTTGTTTCAAGCATTTTAACTTAGAAAAAAAAATAAAAATCCATTCATCAGATCAAATTAAACCCTCAGGTACCTACATGGCTTTTCTGAAATGTAATCAAAGGTGGAGTTTGCTCTTGATTTAGTATATTATACAGTGTTTGGTGTTTCTGAATAGGTATTTTAACTTGCTGATGAGTATACTAAAGGGTTTAATGATGACAGGGAAAAGCAAAAGTTGGTGCTACACTTTGTCTTTAACACATATTATTAAAAGATTAAGTTAATTTCACACATTCCCCCTAAACTAAACACTGCACTTAAAGTAACAGTTGAATTCCTGTCTCAAAAGGATACAATCACTAATTATCACACACTAAATTTTCTTTTCTAAGCAAAAGAAGAAGAAAAATCCACCAACAAACCAACCCTGCTCTGTAAAACAGCCAAAGGTAGATCAGTGTGACACAGAGGCTGACAGCCACCTGGACACTCACGATATAAAGAAACAAGGAGAAAATTCTACTACTGTCCTTCATACACATGCTTTTAACTCACTAAACAAAGCAGTCACAAAATTATGGAAAACACCACTAATTTAACACTTGGTACCTTTGTTATACAGAGCATGGAAATTATAATTATTTGGAGGTAGATGGAGGAACTCTCTAGCCCTCAGCAGCACACCAGATACAAGCAAATTGCGAAATGGCTAGTGAAGCCACTCACGGTATAACGGGGACTTGCAATTCTGGGAAAATAAACATTTCCCATTACTTGCAGAGCTGATAAAGTAACAGGATTACTCAACTCCAGACACTTAGCACAGAATTTGTTTCTTTTTCAGAAGAGTAAGCTTTTCACACAGGGACTTTTGATTTCAACAGGAAATGGATCTTTTCTTGGAGAAAAGGAAAAGCATCAGCAGAACAGCTAAAAAGGTCCTCCTAAAAAGGTCCTCCTAAACAAATCTTAAACATTACATGAAACTTGTGGAACACAAATGCTGAAAAACAGCTGAAGGCTTTGCTTTCTAAGGACCAGTGTATTCCAGCCTGCTGTATGGGGTGCATCTGCCTGTCACAGCAGAGACCCCCTGCACAACGGCATACCAGTTTGGGTTTTGACATGACAACATGAGTTACGAGCCCAGTGCCTCAGAGGGCTCCAAATGAGGTTAGTGGGAATGCCGTCATTGATTGAGCTTGAAATGCCAGACTATCACTGTCCCATGCTTTGGGAAATTTAATTACATTTAATTTTTCATATTTATTTACTTTGGTTTATACACATAAGTAGAGAACAGAGTTCTTATCAAGGGCACTAGGTACCTGTTGTGAAGAGCAAGCCACCCCTGACTAAATTTATAATGGCAACGGTTATGGCAATTTTGAAATTCCTCAATCATAATCCCCTTTGTAATCCTAAACTCACACCACCTTGTCCAAAAAATACCAGCATTCATCTCCAGCCATGCTCCCCACTCTGGTACCAATTCTTGTTCTCCCAAAGCCAGCATACCCCTCCCTATCTGCAGCCCAAGACCCTCCACATGAGAGCCCAGGGCATACAAGGATTACAGCCCCTCTTTCTCTTTTCAACAACCTTCTCTTTCTCTCATGCTTTGGGCATCCAAATAGAGTGCGGCTAATGGAATGTATTTCAAAGGTAAGTGGCAGGCTTTTCTTTAATATTAACTAAGCCCGAGTTCTTCTGATTATCAAAATGACATGTTCAGAGTCCCACCTTTGCCTTTACTTACATATTTCAATTAATTGTGATGTCTATTCACTCCTTTACTTGTTTTAATCACATCAATAACATTCCCATTCTAACTCAATAACATTCCCATTCTAACCCCCTTGAGCAAAATATCTCAGTTTTCCTACTAGGTCATTCACAAGTTTTCTGTCTAATGTTCTGTCATATTTTTTAATTGTCTCAGTAAATATTTATTATTTCAGGGAGCATTTAGGACTCCTGGAATGAAGCTCTATTTGAATTTAATGTACCTATAATTTCCCAGAATAAATGCTATACTGGTAGCACTGGGATTTTAGTAAAGAGATCATGCAATTCAGAGGTGCCAATAGGAAAGGCCTTGTCAGTGATGATATTTTGCTTCCAAATATCCTTTATTCTGCCTAGTGATTCATAAATACAATAGCATTTTCTCTTTCACTCTGGGCAACTATCTTGAGCTTATTTATTTTATTTGGTGGAATGGAATTTAAAAAAATCCCATACTCAGCTTTCTAAATTTCTCCTGCCCACATTTCAACGTGTCACATCCTCAGCTGGTGCTGAACAGGACAGCCACGCACCCTGCACGATGCACAGACTGCCCCTGTAAGCACAGCCCGGCAAAGACCAGGAGGCTCCCCATCAGCTCCATGGTCCACAAATCACCTGAATGGGAAGGGATGGAATTATCCACATGCTGTGATGCTTCCTGAAGTGAGGCCTTAAACTATAATCGTTTTCTGTGTGCATGATGTCACTTAGGCTAAGCATGTTCTCCTTCAATTTTAGGCATTGCTTTGTTACGTAACTGGGGTAATTTAGATGGTATTTTGTCACATTACAAATTGGCACGTACCTCATGATTCTTTATCTACAGCAGCATGTTAATAAAGAGTCTGAGGAAAACCAAAACAGTAAGTAAATAAATATCCAGGCTCGCTAATAGCTAATATTTCTAATTATCCACAAGTAGCACACAACTTCACTAATTATTATGCTAAAACATTACTATTATCTGTTTATGGGATTTTGTGAGCCTAGTTCACAGCACAACTTGTTATGGGCAATGCTGCAGCAGTATGTGCCATCGCTGCACTGAATTACCATGAGCGCAGCCTGCGTGGGGACTCCCAGCAACGAATCTCTCACCGGGCATCTGCTCCATAGGTGTACCTACAGCTAATGTCTCTATGAAAAAAAAAAAAACCATGATATTTTTATCATATCCCATCCAAAAGATCGGGAGCTCAAACAGTAAAAATTAAAATGCTGTGAAGAATAAATTGAGCATTAACTTTGCAGGACCTCTCCTTCTGGAAAGTGTGGTTGATGCTGTTGCAGAAAAAAGTGTCTTTTTTATTAAGTCACAAAGGAAATGCTTTCTCCCCTTCTCCTTTTCTATAAAAGGCTCTCTAAAATGAAAGGTGTCAGACTTTGCTTTTTCTTCTTGGCATGATCCAGAATGTATGGCTGAGGAATGACAGATGTCTGCAACCAGCTGCAATGAAGCATGCTAAAGTTTCAGTCTAATCCACTTATTTCACTGCAGTCACGTAAACCAAAACAAATGGGCAGTGCCTTACATTATAAAAACACAGCAGCATTACTTTGTTGCATAATGTAGCTGATACGCCATCTTTTTATCATTTTTCCTACTGCAGAAAGAATTCACCTTTTTATTAAAAACAGTCCCTGAAAGTTCTCCTTTCTGCTCACCTCGATTTTTTTCTTTTAGTGTCACAGCAGTCTTGCTATGCCCCATGCATTACTCAATATGCTGCTATTATAAAAACACTGGAATATTTTTCCAGGGAAGACTGCTTTTGTTTTTAAAGGCACGATCTCATTTCAAAGCCACCAGGCCTGATTCTGCATCATTGTTCCCAGCCCACAGTTTGAACAGCTCTGAGCGCAGGCAGGATTGGACCCACCATCACACCAGTATGTGTTTTGGCTGTTGAACAAGTGCACCAAGCACCTACCCTTACTGGGTAACAATCCCCACATATCTGCTTTTTGCTGATCAAAAAGGAAATGTCAGCAGATACGCAACTAATAACCTTAAATCTACTTGATTCACCTCATTCAAAAAACCCCGTTTTAATGAGGAGGAAGAGCCTTTGCCGATGTGCACCGAAGCTCCTGAAAGCCCCCCTTATTTTGTTATGCCAGAGGGAGTATAACCTAAGTGAACATGGCATTGCTTCCCGGGAAGGGAGACCCTGCCTCACTCCAACATGTAGTGCAGCAACCTTTTGAACCCTCCCTCCTTTAATCCTTGTACGGAAAGGGAAAGGATGAGGAGTCCTGTGGCTCCCTCCCTGCCAGCAGTTCCAACAGCTGGGAAGCACTCACTCTTTCAGCGCAATTCATAAAAAAAGATGTGTTGGATTTTGCCTATGGCAGAATGGTGTACGATTTCTGGCCCTTCAGGCTAAAACAATAAATGCAAAGAGGAAAATTTGAGATTTCCCCCCTTAAACTTCCCACAACAACCTCAGCAAAACCACATGACTTGTCTTGTACAATCTCCCTGGTGTTTTCAGTGCTACTTTGGCAGGAAATCAGAATTACTGTTATATAAATTCCATCTGATGCCAGAGCTACCATCTGTGAGTAAAACTGCTTCACCTACGTCTGCCGGCAAAGCCACTCTCCCAGAGACAAGGGAGAAGGGGAAAAAAAATTTGATTAATTTGCAGAATGCTTGTGATTTGCTCATATATTATTATAACTGCTCATCAGCACATGACAAATTCCCAGCACTCCGCACAGGAACCCGTACAGTTTCAGCAGTTTTTTGCGTCGGCACCTGACAGACTGCAGAGCCACTAATGACTTTCAGATGCTTACAAACAGTAATTCTATCTTCAGAATAAAAAGAAAAATCCGTAGGAAGAAAAGAGTAGAGTTAGTCTATTCCATTTCCTTCCTGTATATCAACATGATTTAACTCTTCGAGGCAGCAGCGGTTCCAGGATCGCGACACGGCTGCTCCTTGCCTGTAAAAGACAAAGACTGCCAATCTCAGGGGGAAAGGTGGAAGCAAAAGCCAGTCTCCGAAGGCTTTCGCTACACCAGCTCCACGGAGAGCCAGATACAAAGCAGGTAGGCTAGGAAAAGGCACACCTACTCTGCGGTACTGACATAAAACACCGGCTCTCCCCAGCACTCCTGAATTCCATATCTATTTTCCTATTTTAATACTTCTGATAACCTTTTGCATTTTCAGGGAACACATCTGCTTCCTAACTGCAGCCGAAATGTTTTTTTCCCCCTTTAAAACTATGATTATGCTTTCTGAAGCACTGTCTGTGTGCTTGATTGCCTGTTTTAGATTAGAGATTTTAGCAAGGAAACAAAGACTTCAGAGTGCACATCAGTCCTGCATATGAGAAACCACAGAAGGAATAAGCAATAAAATGTGATGCACCATCTGTCCACAAACAATAACCTGGATGTTCTGAAGGCTTACAAATTATTTAGCACACAACCTCACCGAATTATAGGACCCTTAAATAGAGCAATAGACTGGGAACGAGAACCTCTTTGATGTCCTTTTGTATTTTTTTTTCCCCCAACTCAGCTCTCGATTGATTGCTAACAGTTGAGGTATTTCTCAATGACTATTGGAGCAAGTTGATTTTTATTAAGTAGCTCTCTGTAGAATATTTTGCCACAGATTTGAACAGTGGGGTATATGCCGCCTCTCTGGCCCTAGCCTGCTGCAAACAGATTGTTAATCAAAAGACAGTCTACAAGAATAGTCAGTTGGGAAATTCAATCCTAAGGGCAAAATGCTGCCCTCCGTACTCATGCGCAACTCCCACTGGCTGCCACCGGAGCTCACAGGAATGCTCAGTGAGGAATTTGACTTTATTAAGTACTAGAAGGTTTCTGACTGGACTCTTGTGGAACAAATCTCTAACAAAGAATCAGATTTTCCCCCTCTTCCCCCCCCTCCCAAATTGTATCCTGCTCCAATTAAAAATAAAATGACATTTTTCTTAGCTGTCATGCTGAAGCAGAGTGATCTTGCATGCAAAATGCATTAGCACTGAGCACACTCCAGGTACTGTAAACTGGAGTATGTCAAAGCTACTGGATCCCTTGACAAACCTGGCAGCCCTCAGCAATGTGCATGTATACCAAATTCAAGACATTCAGAGACCAGCGTTTGGGCTAGAGGATTCTGGTTCACCACATTTAACTGTGACATCATGTAAAAAACCAACCAAATGAACATAAAAATTACCTTTTTTTTTTTTTTTTTAAAATATGCAGTGGATTGCAAGATTTCTAAATCTACAGTTTCATTCAACCTTGTCTCTATGTTGTAAATTCCTGAGCTTTTAGTGAACACTAGCATTTGTTTTTCCCAATCGAAGCACACCTCTAAACACATACTCCAAAATAAATCAGCATCCCTAAAAGCCACACACTTCATTTTAAAAAGGAAGAGCTTTGCTACCAGTTATTAACAACCTTCCCTAAATATTTCTTTTACTTTGGTTTCCATAGATTTTTTTCTGCAGCTTTTCTTAACACAACATTTCCCAAGCCAGCTCTCAGCTAACAAACATCCAGACCCACCTACCTAAGGTGGGTGTATTTCATTGTATGCTCTTTACTCTTCGGTCTAGATGGCAGCTCAAAATTCAAATTAAAAAATAGATATTAGAAGACAAAATTTTATTTTTTTAATATCATATTCTCTTTGACAAACAGGGTCCAAGAGGGAGGTAACTATAATTAACTTTGATGTGCCTAATGTAACTCCATTATAATTGATGAGTTTTATGGAGAGACACTGAGAAGGAAATGTGCCTTCTAGAGTTTCACTGTGGAGCCAGCACTATTAAAGAATATTTCAGTATTTAGGCCCTGATTCAGCATATTGCTGAAGGTTAGGCACACTGTAAAGCTTGTAAGCCATTCCATGGACCTATGTGGGAAGGTACACATGCTTACACAACACACAAGTGTTAAGTTGCCCCTGAGCTGCGACCTTGTAGCCTAACCCTTACTTACAAAGATTTAAAAAAGAGATGTGGAAATGTGCCTGTGGCTAAAAGCTGGCACATGACATTGTTTCTTTGAGAATCCACATTCTTTTTGTATATATTTTTGCGTTTATTTTTATGTGGTACCTGCTCCTGGTGTGAGAGGGGCAGAGGGCCTCGAGGATGCCATGTGCATGAGGGGCCACCAGCCCATCGCATTATGGGTGCATCCGCAGCATTGGCCCAGCCTCCACCCGCCTGTGGGCTGGAGCCCCCCTGGCCAGTCAGAGACCACCATCTGCTAATTAGGAAGTGGGTAATTTTATTGTCACTACAGGTCACTTGGAGCTTACAGGTTGCTGTACGTGTTGCACACAGACCAATAATCAACAACCAGAGCTGAGGGGTGGCTTTAGCTCTTACTCATGTCACTCAACACAAGCGTTGCC
Source organism: Strigops habroptila (assembly GCF_004027225.2). Classification (NCBI taxonomy): domain Eukaryota; kingdom Metazoa; phylum Chordata; class Aves; order Psittaciformes; family Psittacidae; genus Strigops; species Strigops habroptila. Next base: position 13,792,325 of record NC_044302.2, read on the forward strand.
ACCAGCAAAGGGCACATGATGAAGGACCTGTTGGATAAAGGTCCAGGATGGATGGGGCTTTGAGCAACTTGGTTTAGTGGAAGGTGTCCCTGCCCGTGGCAGAGGGTTGGAACTAGATGATTTTCAAGGTCCTTTCAAAGCCAAACCATTCTACGATTCTGTGATATGCAAAATATCCATTAGATGTTAAAGGAAAAAAACCAAAATTCCCTTCCAGTAACTTCTGTGGCAGTCACTACACAGAGAACCAGACGCTACTGAGGATTTTATTTTGAATAAAATTGCAGAAGTCCAAGATACAGAAGTTTCCATGGGCAGTGGGACACAAAGTGCCCATTTAGGGTATTTGGGTATATTTTTGATGATTTAAAGTGATCCACACCTATCTCTAAAGAATTTAAACCAAACACAGCATGTCAGGTAGCAAAGAGGCAAACATTCCTTCCATCAGTACCGGGCACACTGAAGCTCTGCTCCAAGCCATGCTGCCTATGGGAGAGCCACTCAATCTTGGGTAAGCATCACTGACTTCCATCATCTTCCAGAGAGAAGGTTTACTTATATTAAATCAATGGCAGGCTCCAGGCTTTAAGCAAACTGATACCCACTTGGGTGTCTCTGTGTATAAACCAATCATTTTGCAACAAAACTAATGTACACAGTGGTTAGAGGAGGCCAAAATATTTGCCTTCTGAAGAAGCCATGCAATTCCTCTGATTTCAACAAATAATCTGACCTGGGTAACTCTTCTCTATCTACCGTTATGCTAATCAGAACAGAGAGGTCTATAAAGGTACTTAAAGAGACAACTAAAAAAAAATTAATCTGTGGTTTAACTTAAAGGTCAACTCAATACATATTGAGAAGTCAACTGAAATGCTGCCATTAAAAATAATCACTCCTTCTAGGGTGGTAAATACTGCACGGAAATACCCATCAGGAGCCAAAATCTGATCTCAGATGAATGCAGGACTAAAGCTGCACACGGAGAGCTGGGCTGGCCTTGCATACAGAGCCCTGCCAGTCTGAGCGTCTGGATACCAAGACCCAGGCCACTGAAAAAGCTCTTTTAATCTCCACGGGATGGGATTAATATAATGAAATATTAAAAAAATAATAATCTGTATTTCTTTTTGGACTTTTCCAGCTTTCTGGATTCCTGCTTTCAAGCATTTTCCGTAACTCTAAAGGCTAAAAAATTACTTTCTCATAAAAAGAAAGAAAAAAGGTTTTTCTATAATCACATGGCTACCATTGTGAGAGCCTTTTGGAAACAGGAAACTGCTTTAGCCATCCCAGTAAAATTGGGAAAAGCAAGGACAGCTGTGGGATCCTGGGCCCCCATTCCTGCTTCTGGGCTCTGTGACAGGCGTGCATCCCGAGCCATTACTCTGCGCATGACCCTTCACAATCTCAAACCAGTATTCCTGCTCTTTAATAGAAAGAAGTAAATTGAATACAGCTTAACTAGCATTTTTTACATGAACAAACTTATTTTTTAAATTTTAATATATGGGAGGTACATTGTAGGCAATATCTTCTGAAATAATGTTAAAGATTTGAATATTGTGCGGGGGGGAGGCATAAAGGTCAGACTTAAATCCTGGAGGTAGCATAAAAAATTTAGATAAAACTGTTTGCATATATTTCTGTGTAGCATGTGTCCTGACAGTGTCACCATCAGCATGGGCTCTAGAATTCATAATCCACTGTGCTATTTTTTAAAATAGTTTGATTTGTTTATTAGCTGTGCTTTCCTATTTCCATGAGATATAGACATCGACAGTGAATAGACCTTTTCTAATTGAACTGATAGCTTGAAAGTGAACATGTCCTTGAATTTACACTGAAAGATAGACAGTGATTATTTATAATAAGGGATTTAGTCAACTGCCTTTCCATTTGTACAGCAAGGACTTTATCAACAGACCATGTTTAGGTAAATAGTGCCAAATAAGATAAATTCTGTATTAAAGGACGAATGTCTTGCAGTGTCACATGTACATGGAAGAGACATTTGGCTGATGATATGTCCTGTAAGTATAAAAGAGAGTATTAAGATAAAATTTTACGCTAGCATTAATACATCAAAGTTCTGGACTGACCTGTTTCATCCAAAGTGAAAGCGAGGATGCTCTTAATTTCTATCTAAGATTAATTTAATTCAGAAGGCATTCAGCCTTATGTCCTCTTTTGCAGCTTTATAAGAATTGCTGGATTTGCAAAATAGCACGGCTGTACGTACGGTAATAAATGATCTGTATTTGTGTAGCCAGAGTTGAAGCCTTTCTTTAAAAACACACACATACACACACACACACAACTCTGGCTCGGTGAGCTTGCTTTGCCCACAATATTAGAGCTTAGCTATCTCCTTGCTGAAGGGCCTATTTGTCTGCTTTAAGTGAAATCACTCAATTCTCAAAAGTCAGTGGAGGACTTTGGAAGGGGGAGGGCTGGGAGAGGCCACTCCAAATAAGTTCCATTAATCAAAAGACACAGTCTAATGTAACTAATATTTTACAATTAGAGAAGACAAGATGGAACTAAAAGCCATCTATCTCTCTTACACCACATGATCATCGATTCATAATCAGAAGACTGAGAGTCGCACAAAGATGCATTTACAGGGGCTGAGGGAGGGGGCTTGGTCGGAGCTGGAGATAATGAACACGATGAGAAGGAGCGGCGCTGAAGGCTGGGGAAAGATGACAGAGTGGTTCAATGGTGACAGATGACACGAAGATGAGTACTGATACCTGACAGGCAGCGAATGATGACTGCAGTCCTTTCCCACCATTATGATCCTCAATTATCTTGGTAAGGACTAAGAGGAAAAAAAAAAACCCTGCCGAAATGGCTCAGCCCATCCGTTTATTTATAAGCTGGGATAATGCTGGAGTGTGCCAGGCTGCTGGGAAAGGCCACCTTTTCACAATTGGATCAGCACTTTATAGGAGCTGTAGTTTTCATTGTCAGCGCTCATGGGCACAAGGGGAAATGGGTAAAATACAGTACTTGTCCATCTGTTTTGTAATAAAATTCCTAAATCTTCAAAGGGACTTATTTTTTTTCTTTCACTGCCACCTTCAGGAAAAAAAACAAAGTCCTGGGCTAACAAAAAAAAAAAAAAAAAAAAAAGAAAAAAGAAAACTCGCTTTGTATTTGGATGTAGAATAAGTGGGCTGCAGCCTGTGCTCCCGAAATCACACGCACAGATTTATCCCAACGTGTAATACGCGGTGGGGAAGGAGACAGTGTGAGCAAAAGCCAGAGCTGTGAGGAGTGTGGGAGCATAGTGAAGGGGAACTTTTAAAGCTTCTTCATTGATTTAGGGAATTATTAATAAAAGGGAAGAAAGTTCGCTCGAGACTGCTTTGTAGTTGCAGAAGATGCCACAGGCTAGCATTTCTATGCCAAAGAATATGCTGCTCTGCTACATTATTTATTTTTAAAGACATAGATCTCCTAGCTATGTTGGATTCATTGCTTTTGAGAAAAAGAAAAACAAATTAAGACTAATGTTCTACATAGCTCCCGATAGCAGTAAATATTTGATCAGAACAATTCACATTTAAATGTTGACATACTAAAAATCATATTTTGGAAGAAATATTTCTTCTTCTCGTTTTAACCATAACTTTCCTTTCCCATCCCCTTCCCTCTCCTTGTCCTCTTGGAGTAACGAATTCACACAATTTAGCACAATATTTCTCACCTATGGAAAAAAAATAATGAATGAAACCAGGTCAAAATAGCTCTGCTTTCTTCGAAGAAAAAATTAAAAAAGAAAAATCCCATGCACTATGCAGGTCACATGTGCTCTGCAATTTTGCCTGCTTTTTCCCTCTTGCAGCTCTATCCGAAGGAGTGGGCTGCTCAGAACACCCCAGCACAGAGCCATTCATAACAGCCACTTCCATGGGCAGGAGTGAGCACCAAGAACTGGGTGGGCAACTTGATCCCAGCTAATGCTGGGAGCAGCTTAAATACCAGCACACCAGGCTTCATCTGACCCCATGTAAAAACTTCCCATATACTTTTCCTGGCTTCAGGACTGTTAGCACAAGAAGTACATCAGCAAAAAGACATAACAGAGAGGAGCTGTGTCATCTGGGGTGGAAGGAAAGTGCCACCCAGCTACACCAGTTCCAGTTGGCCAAGTGGCCTGTAGTAAAAAGCATCAAGAGCATTGAAGTTCAGCAGGTGCCTTTCTTCATCAGAGAGCTTTAGTGAAGAAGTTCTAGATTTTGGCTACATATGTTAAATAAAATAATAAATAGGGAAAAAAAAACCCAATAGTGAGAATTAACCTAAATACAAGTGCTGACGCTGACCACTTGGTAAGTGCCTTAAAGCTCAGAGTGTGCACTGGGCTGCTTGGGCTGGAAAGCTCAATGTCAGGGGAAGGAGAAGGCATATCAAGATATGTGTCCACAGGGCTACATGGGCACCATTGAGTTGACAAGTAGCATGTCCCCAAAGAAGTGAAAACATATTGCGTGACATATGGTACCTTTTACAGAGCTGCCTTTTAACTGATGGTTTCCAGCCCTCCTTTTTCACAGAGAACGCACACACTAGAAGGGTTGGAAAAGACTGCATGGAACGAGCCACACTTGCACAAGAAGTATAATGCCCATCTTATGGACAGTGCATGCACAACAAGGGCCTTGCTGGTATGAGACCATAACTATTCAAAGAAGCATTTCCCAGATTTCCATTTAGGAATGTTCTAAATATCCTTAATCTGCCCACTTCATACATCTGAGAACTAAGACAAGTTGAATCCATGATCATTGCCCTAACTGGCCCAAACAAAAGCTCCAGATGTGAAAAGCACGGTTCTGAGGTAGGGGTCTTCATACCAATTGATCAAATATCATATGGCTGGAACTGGGTTTCGTAAATAACACATCCTCACAAGTGATGATAACTGACACAGCATAAACCCCATATTTTTTACAAGTGTTTTTTCACAAGAGCACATGCTTCACTTGTGCACAAGTTGGACTCATCTCCCTGTAACACTATTTCATCATTTGTGGCAAAACAATCCTACAGCAGTGGATTCACAACTGTATAAAATCAGACTATCATAGTGATTAATTGGGCTAACTTAATCTGTACATGTAAATTAAGCAATTGCACCCACAAATATCTAATTTAGCATGTGCATGCAGTAGTGCAATTTGCACATACCAACCACACTCTTTGGGTAAATGAGGTACACGATTATGAACACTTGTTGTCTGCCCTTGTCTGCATGTGGAAATTCTCTGAGAAAAAAATCTCACTATTGATACTGACCAAGCAAATAAATAGTTCTTGTATCTGCTAATATCACTCCTGTGTCCCAAATGGCTATCATGATGATAAGCTGATACTTATCAACTAGAAGGCAAACTAATAAAAAGGATAAAAAAAGGGGGAAAAATAATCTTACAATTAAAATCTGGTTGGTTTTGCTTGAATACGAGTTAGCAGGCAGGAGTATGAGATTTTTGCTTGAAGAAGCAGTGCCAGATTTGAAGCCTTAAACTAAATTTGGAAAACTCTTCAGAAAAGTTTGGTTAGTTTTAGAATAAAAGATTTAGTTATTAGCATAATATTCAATAATTCTGTTCTCGATGGAGAGTTGAGACAGTGAGGTTTATTCTGCTAGCAGCTAGGACCACAAGGGCTGCCCTTCAACATGTAGCAGCAACGTAAGCTGAAGTTTACCTGTTTATTGTCCCGACAACTTTTAAGCAGTGGGAAATAAACATTAATGGCTGAAGGGTTCATTAATGATTTCATACCCCAAAATTTAGCAACCCCAAAATTTAGCAGGAGTTATGTGCAAAATAATAAGGGGGCAGGGCAGGCACAGAAGGCAGCAAAAAAGAAAAAAAATAAAACTCTGGACAGGAAGCAGAACCCAAAATGCACAAGAAGTGACAAACTCAGGAATAACTATTTACTGGAGCACTCCGCTAACAATCCATCACGCACATTAAAGTGCAGGTTATCTGCGGTTCACTGCCCGGCCACCCCCCCCGCCCCCTCTCGGCTCGGACCCATAGAACACACCGCACGGATCACCTCCTTCCGCCTCTGCCCTGTCCCCGTTGCGGCAGTACCGGACCCAGGTCGAGCTTCCGCAGCTCCGGCGCGGTCGAGCCGCAGTCGGTGCGCGGAGAGGAGCGGCGGTGAGCGGTGAGGAGGGCGGTCTGCAGCGCCACCACGAGGCGGCGCCGCAGCACAGCACCGTACTGCACAGCGCCGCGCCGCGCCACACGGCACAGGCACCGCACCGCACCACCGCGACCGGTTCAAGCCGCGGTCACCACCCGGCACTGCGGCCGAGGCTCAACCTCCTCCGTACCCCCAGCCCCTCACGCAATCGTGGATACAAAACCAGACCCACGCAGGTGACGCGTTCCAGATGCCATTCAGCTCCGTGTTGGCAGCGGGAAGGGGGAGGGAGGCGGTAAGGGTGCAGGGTCAAGCTGAAAAAACTGCCGAGATGACAGGGAGTTGCTGCAAGACGTCTTGTGCGGCTCCGTGGCTCTTATTTTTAGGTGGCACTGCTGATAGGGAGGCTTTGCTCCACGCGAAAGGGCCACCGTGTTGAATTTTCAACCCTTCTGCGGCAAACTTTCTGTTTTAGGGAAAGATTGGCTAATTTCAGTCATTCTACAAAACTTGAATAGGAGTAAGACAATTACACTGACACAGAATTGAGTTTGTCCTCCATAGCCCTTCAAGTGCGGACAGAGCCCGAGGACATACCCGTACCTTTGGGCTCAGAGCACATTTCTGCTCCTCATTCCTGGAGGGAAGGGGTGGGATCTAGAGGCAGCTGGACAGGCTGGAGAGGTGGGACCAGGCAAACCTCATGAAGTTCAAGGCACCCAAGTGCAAGGTCCTGCACCTGGGTCAGAGCAACCCCAAGCACAGCTACAGGTTGGGGAAACTGGATGGAGAGCAGCCCTGAGGAGGACTTGGGGTTGTTGGCTGATGAGAAGCTCAACATGACCTGGCCGTGTGCGCTCGCAGCCCAGAAACCAACCATGTGCTGGGCTGCGTGACCAGCAGCATAAAGAGCAGGTTGAGGGAAGGGATTCTCCCTCTCTGCACTGCTCTGCTCTGGTGAGACCTCCCTGCAGTCCTGCATTCAGCTCTGGGGCTCCCAACACAAGAGGGATGTGAACTTGCTTAAGTGAGTCCAGAGGAGGCCACAGAGATGTTCCAAGGGCTGGAGACAGGCTGAGAGAGCTGGGCTTGTTCAGCCTGGAGAAGAGAAGGCTCTAGGGAGACCTTAAAGCAGCTTCCAGTGCCTAAAGGGGATGACAAGAAACCTGGAGAAGGGCTTTTGGCAAGGGCCTGCAGGACAGGTCAAGGGGGAATGGCTTTAAGATTAAAAAGGGTAGATTTATATTAGACATTAGGAAGAAATTCTTCCCTGGGAGGGTGCTAAGGCGCTGGCACAGGTTGCCCAGAGAAGCTGTGGCTGCCCAGTCTCTGTCAGTGTTCAAAGCCAGGTTGGATGGGGTTTGGGGGAACCTGGTCTAGTGGAAGGTGTCCCTGCCCATGGCAGGAGGTTGGAACTGGATGAGCTCTAAGGTCCCTTCCAACCCAAACCAGCCTGTGATTCTATAATCTAGCTAGTGCAGGTTTTCCACAGGCTGGGACAGTGGGGATGCTCCCCTAGCAGCATGCAGAGGTGAAAATGAGATCAGATTGTGTCCCAAAACTATCTATAACATCAAAACTGCGCGTGGTGGTGTGTGCCTGTAGTCCCAGCTACTTGGGAGGCTGAGCCCGCTGGATCGCTTGAGCCCAGGAGTTCTGGGCTGCAGTGTGCTATGCCGAGTGGGCGTCCGTGCTAAGGCCATCATTAACATGGTGAGCCCCAGGAGCCGGGGCGCACCAGGTTGACTAAAACAGAGAAAAATGACTGCTACAGCTGAACCCAGGACACAATCTTATGACTGATGGGGGAACAAATCTTAGCCCTAGTACTATCAGACAAAAACTCTCCTTAAACTAAACAGAGCACTCTTCTTTCATCCTTCAAAGGAGAACTTTGCCGTAACAAAAGTAACTAAGTGAACAGAGAGGAGACAAATGAGGGGAAAGGTAGGGTTGGAATTAAACAGAAAAAAAAGTACATCACTAATTGAGTCAATTCCTGGGTTATAAAGCCAGAAGGCACCACTGAGATCACTCCTCCTGACCTCCAAACTCATGCAGTCTAGAGGACTTCCCGGAATTAATCCATGCTTCGAGGCTAAGAGCTGTGGCTGAACTAGATGATAACTTTGATAAAACTATCCTGTCTTCATGTAATATAACCTAAGAAGAATCTGCTGAAATCCTCATTACTTTGTGCAAATGGCTGATTATCTATCAGGCAGAACTCTTTCCTGCCAAATTCCTCTTCAATGTAAGTTTGTGCTCCAACTGCTTGTTAAACTGAACTTCTTGGATAAACTAACGATGAACCCTGAGATTGTTTCCCTCCAAGCCATGCTTTCTATCCTTTGTGCATTTTCATAGCTCTCCTCTGAAACCTTTCAAACTTGCATATGGCCAATAAGGCCAATATAGACGGGAAGTGGTGAACAAACCAACATTAGCACCACCTTCACACCTTCGTCAGTCTCTGGTGGGACCTTCACATCTTGCATTAACCCCATAGCCAACAAACTGCATGCTCTTCAAGTATATATTCCCTATAACCACCTGAAAATCTCTTTCAGAGGTCCCACTCCTCAGCTCAGAAGCACCTGCCCATTCTTTAAGAGTGACTTGTGATCTTACATTTGGCTTCAATTTCTGTGCAGTCGAGCCCAATTCATAGAGTAGCAAGCTGATGCAGAGCGATGTGGGTTGCCCTCTTCCTGGCTGTGTATCTACTTACTGACCACAACCTCTGGGCTAGTTGCAAAGTTTCCAAGTAACCAAGTTTTCCACCATGCAACTGATTAAGAAAAATACCCCAAAACAAGGAAAAACCCCATACATAGTACCAAAACCTGGATAGTCTAGGGCTCTAACATTAAATGTCACTGATGATATAGTGGTTTTCAACAGTAAACTTTGAAGTATTTTTAAAGAGGGGTAAGATTCAGAGTTGGTATTTTATAAACTGGAAATATAAAAGAGTCAGGAACAAGACGTGAGTCTCCAGCATTTAATGGAGCACCGAATCCACCAGCCACGCTTCCAATTTAATAGCTCCCTACTAGATAGGCAATTTTTAATCCATTCAATATGCACCATATATTAATTTCCCAATATTAATTTGGAATCATTCATTAATTTCTAATCAGCTTACTTGCAGTAATCAAACTGTCACACTGCAGAAGGACAAAGCCATACAGAAGTCCACCACCCCAACCTTGCTACTTTTACCAAACCGACTTGCAAACCCATCAAAAAAATCACATTAATTGTGACATGATTTGTTTTCACAAACATATATTGATTGGCATTAATTATGTTTTTCACCATTAATTCTTTATGAAATGAGTCTGAACTAATCTATTTCATTATTTTCCCCAGACAGAAGGAAGTCTGGTAATTATTTAGGTCACAAGATTGCCTTACTTCCAGCTTCCTGAAAGTTTATCGTCCAAAACTTAGTAAAAGCTACATTTAATTCAAGCCTCTACTTTTGTCTATTTATTAAAATGCTTTGACTACTAACATATTTCTCTGTTTCCTAAAGGGTACAGGGCCAGGTACCATCTTGTTCCTAGGAGGAGAGCCCACCTTTGGTGCTGCATGCCCAGACAGGGAAGCTAACTGCACATACAGACATATGTGCTGGTGCAAGGAAATGGGACAAGTGAACTGTATGGAGCTTTATATATGATAAAATGTGTGACATTTCTAACAGTATAGTTTACCATTTGAACAACCTGGATAGTTCAGATCTGGGTCCATGCACATATGTAGACTGCCTACAGTGAAACATACCTCTAAACTTTTAAGAGATTAAGTGGTAGACAGGACACAAGCCATACCAGGCATTAGAAAGGAACACACTGACTAAGTGGCACATGGTCTGAGCCCTCCTCCTCTGGTGGGGAGGCAGGAGCCGAACACCATTTAACACTGATAAAGGTTTCCAGCAATACGGTCTCCTGAGAATGTGCAGAAGTTTTATACAATATGAGGACAGAAGAAGCAACTGTTCAGCTTTTGTCACTGTGGCTTTTAGGGTGAACATTGTAGGCAGAATCAAATTTACAGCAAGTAAAAATAGTTGCAAAAGGGTAATACAAGGATATTTAGTTTGAACGAGAGTGAACCTACGGATTTAAGGAAAGACACAACTTTGAGCCAAACCATTCTGTTTGTCCACCAAATAGCTTTCAGAAAGGAATAATGCTGTTACCAGAAATGACATAGTTTCCTCAAGCTGCTACCGAGGGAACAGAACAGCTGTAGGCTGAGAGGGACTGAGAAACCCACAAGGCCCTGGCATAACTTGCCCAGTAAATGCCTTCCTAGGCTACACAGCTTCTTGAGGAGCTGGGATGACAATGGCTCTTCCTCCACTCACATCTTTTCCCCTGTTTCCAGGGTCAGTGCAGAGGAAGATTTTTCATTGCTCCACCCCTTCACTTTTTAAGTTTGTTATTTTTCTTCTCCTTGCCCTCTTATCTACTCCCAGATAACATCTCTGATCCTTTTGGAGTGATTTTGGATTGTGCCTTATACCAGGTAGATAGAGGATTCATTTGGAAAGTTAGTCAATAGAACTGTTCTTTGCTTGTAATGTTAATTTTAGTTCTATAAACTTTCTCCTGATTCACCCAGGGACACAATGGATATCTCTTAAGAACCTCATGCCTCATTTTACCTCTTGGTAATGTTGGAGCATATCTTTTAGGAGCATTATGAGAATTAGTTAATGAATGTTTCCAAAACTGTTAGGCCAGTGCATACATTATTATTTTCTTCATGAGATCTATTTCTTTATGATTTACTCGACTGAGCCAGAAGCCAGGATTCCTCTGTGGCATCCAAAAAGGATGTGTTGGAGGCAGTGGATCAATTACTTGCTATGACTCAAAAGCCATAAGGCTCCTTGGACAGCTCCCACAATGCTGACTCTCTTCACAAGTGGGGACTCTGGGCCCATGTACAGCAGCTGACATGCAGTGCTGATATCCTGCTTCCCAAATGAAGCCTATGACAGCCCAGTGATGCTGAGGTGGCCGCGGCAGCTGACTGACTTGAAAGGGAGACGCATTTCTATATGTTCCTATGCACTTACTGCTAACAGTCATGTTCAAGCCCAGGGTCTTGAGGTTTCTACCCATTACTTGACTATGAAAGCAAAAGGGATTATTTTAACAACATCAAACTTCTTATCCATCTAGGTTTCCTTCATCTTCCTGCACTATCCAAACTGTTTCTCCTTATAAAATACCTTAAAAACAGCTGTAAAAGGTGTTACACAGACTTCTGAACAGTTATAATTCCGGTATGGTTTACCTGCTTTTTTTGGGCAAACAAATTGCACTTTGCTTTCCAATGCTACCATACTTAGTCTGCTCTTGATTGAACGCAGGATGCGTAGTTACATTAAGAATTAATATCTAGCTTTAATATGTTTTCCAGGGTCCTCTACAAGAAAACTTTTTCCTTTGGCAACCTCCACACCCATAAAACTCAGACACATGCTCATTTCACAGCAGTAATCTTTCCTGAAAATATAAAATGCTTTTTCTTCTTAGATGGTATGTTAGTTAAAGGAAATGTGTTATGCACCTGGGGATTGATTAACGTGAAGTGTAAAAAGAAAGGGGGGTTCTTTCTCTTGGGCCATTTTTTTTTTTTTTTTATTTTTTTTTTTTAGTAGAAAACTCAGACTCCAAACATCCAGCTGAAAACCTGATTGGAAACAGAAATTCCAGCTCAGAAGTATTCTGCGATGAGTCACGAGAACAATAGTTTAGTGCCTATTGCTTCCAGTTGCCTTCTAATGGCCAGTTTCCACATGTGGACCACCAGAACTGGGATCAGACTTGCCGCCTTTGGGAGTATTTTCATTATTAGCAGAACATACGCTAGCTGCAGATCCCCAGACTGAATCAAGAGGAGAAAAAGTGGGAAGTAGAATCAATTGCTGTATGGGGAAAAACACATTGAGAGGTCCTGACATGCCGAAGAAATATAAACCACCTCTGTGGATATGATTGATACATCTGTGAGAAGTCCCTGTCTTGGGATGCACTCTGTAGGAGAGGGAATTAAACATGATATCCAAAAATACCAAACCAAAACCCCACTATAATGTGTTTATTTCCTGAATCTCATGTTCTGAGAGCCAGTTTCTTGATTTGAAGGGACCTGACTCATGATACTGGATTTCGTGAGCCTGGCAATGACAAAGATGCACCTAAATCTTCTTTCTCCCTAACAACTTCAGCTATCAAAAGGAGGCCCTGGAGGAAAAAAAGTCACAGCAAACCAAACAATGGCTCTCACAGGCATCATCAGGAGGATTTCTGATCTGTGAGTTTTCAGTTCTGCAGCTTTGGGCAATCTAAAGTATTCTTTGTAAACAGATCTTAGGTAAAAAAATACATTGTTTGAGGGGAAAAAATAAAAAGAAAAAACTGACATAAAATTTACACTAGCACATTTTCGATTATCCATAATAAAAAGTAATGTTAACATCTGCCTTCAACTTCAAGGACCTCACTACATCGGCTCTGTTCAGAAAGCGTAGGTAAAGAGATGACCAGCTTTTCCATCTCGCTTGATGGTCACTAAACGATCTGGTGAGCCAGGCAATGTCTCTGACTTCATTACGACTGTGTTTGGAGATCACAGAAGTATTTCTCTTTGCCATACAATCCATGATATTAATTCAAAACCAGTATTCCCTTATATGTTTAACAAGGAGATACAGTAGCATTTGCCCACTTTCTCTGAGCACAAAGAAGGTACTACACAATAGAGCCATTACCCATTCAGCTTTCCCTATAGAAAAGTTAAACATCATATACTGTCGCTTCATTGAAAAGGCAGTATGTAAAGACAGCATCATCAGAGGTGCTCTGACCACCGTGGTGGCACAAGCTCTTTGCTCACAATAGGCACGGGGAGAGACTGCAGACCTGTCAGTGCTGCCGCCCCCAAAGATCAGAACTGATACTTCATGGGCCCATCCTCAGGAGTGGGAGCCCCTCAGCACCCACCCTGGCTCCTGGCTCTCAGCCAACTGTCCCAATGCTATCATTGATTACCACAGCCACTTGTGGCACGTGGACTCCTGCCTGCTTGAAATGACCACGCAAACTCCTCTAGCGCAAAAAACTCCTTCATATGAGGAACTTAAAAAAGCTGCAAACACTTTCTTTCCTACTAGCTACTTCCAAACTTGAAACCAATGATTTGGAGACAAAAAGCACTCTTAACATATCATACAGTGAAATACTCTTCTACATAATAGTATTCTGAACCTGTGCAAGATCTGTAAATAAGGCCTAGCTCCTCCCTCATAACTTGAAATCACATGAACTTTGGGGTTTTATCACAATATTGCCATCTTTTGGAAACAGACCCATCACTGCTATTTCTGCTTAGGGTATTTCACTCTTTTTGGTATGTGGATTTTGCTACAATTGTCTTTTACTTCTCAAAATGTCTCATATTATGAAGAACAATTCTTACGTATTTCACGCCATTAAATTAACCATAGAAAACATTTACATATGTCTGGCAAGAAACTTTGGTGAACAGATTCCAGCTAAGTCCTAGTTAAAAGAATTTTATATGCAATAAGGTTCTCAAAAATATTAAAAATCATATTTAAAGCATTCTCATGTGTATTGAGAAAAGGCAAGTTTAATTCTCAAAGGCTCCATTATTGAAGCAAAAATTAATATTTGTACTGTTTCTAAATTGGAATAAAATTGCAAGGATGCAAACACTATCCTATATCATAATCTATAAACCAGTCGCAAATGTTAAATCAACTGTAAAAATGATTTAAAATCTACATGACTAATTTTATTAAACTGATTTAAAATCACATTTGTTCTACCTTCATTTATTAACTGTATTTCAGACAACACTGTGTTTATAATGGATTTGCATGAATACAAATATACATGTAGAAGAAACTGTCAGATAAAAGGGACAAGACCTTTCCTCGTCTGTGCATGTTTTCTTAGCACATGCTTGTGGTAAACAGAAACATATAAATTAAAGATGCAGAGGTCTTGTTAGGTTTTGCAGTCAATTCTCTGCAATTTTATGGTTGTTCTCTTCAGCTTGCTTATTCATAACACAATGATTTTTGTTCTTTGTTCCAAGTTTAGAAAACACTTCACAAATATTAATTAATATCTGTAATGCTGTAGCCATTTCTAGTTTCATTCTGGCTTCTTGCAGATTGGAGAACTGGGGGCTGTGGATTTCCATTTAGCTCTAGCATAGATCCAACTAAATCAACAAAGGTATTTCTGGTTTATTTTGGTGATGCCAATCAGAATCAGCAGCTGATCTCGAGACAGATAAGAAGGGGTTATGTGAAAATTTTAGGGAGCTCACAAGCTGTTGATGGGTTTGCAATTATTATTTCAATGTCTTGGGAGTTAATCCCACCCCATGCTCCTTGTTGAGCACCCAGCCTTGGGAACAGGCAGTGCACTGATGTAGTCCACTACCCCAGGGATGGGCATCATTTTGGTCAGTCAGTGGCAGGAGAGGGAACAGCAACAGGAGATCCCCAATGCACAAAACTACCAACCATGGCAAACTTCTAAAGAACAAAAGCAGCCATTTTCATATATATACCTTGGAATATACCTTGGAACTTTACAGATAGGAGAGATTTACAATACAAATACTCTTCCCACCCAGATTAGAATAAAACATAGGTAAAGGTAGGCTTCTTCAGACTAAGAAATAAAGGATATATTCCACTGTGGGTTTTCTATTTCTGAATAAAAAATTATAAATAAATAATAATTATAATAATTATTATTAATATATACTATTAATATAATAATAAGACTACCCCAAAACCAAAAAAAAAGCCCAAATCAAACAAACTGAACAAACACCAAAAACCGACAAAAAGCTGTGGTGCTTTGGAGCCTGCTTATAGGCACACACAGACCACACACGATGTGGGGGTCAGGGTCTGCCCTTCCCGTGAGCTGCTGGTGTCTTGGCTGGGGGGTGGCGCCAGGAGGTGACACCGCTTCCTGCTTAATGTGAGTGGCTGAGAGTGTCTGCTGCTGCCATCCAGCAGCACCAAAATCAGTGGAAGTTTTCTAAGTGTTTATTAAAGAAAGAGATGCAAAGTCTTCTCACCCTTCCTTCCAAATATCATGAATTATGATTCCACAGGAACAGGGAAAATCAGAATGTCAAACTGTCCACAAGGCAAGATATTTTGTGTGTTTGGGTTTTTTCTCCCTCTAGTATATCCCTAATTTAAAGCATATGTCCCTTCACAAAGAAAACAATTTCTTGCTGTCATACCATGAGACATTACAAAAACACTAGGGATAACTCATGTGCAATTTAAAGCAGACCCCACAGAGCAACTGGTGGTCTAATGACAGCACTCCACTCTGTAACACCACGGGTCTAGGGATGGTCCTTCAGTCCCAGCAGCCCCCAGAGAGGGTGTGGAGACATCATGTTTGCTGCCAAGGAGGGGAATGCTGCAATATTTGACTTTTTGCTGCATGACAAATTACCAGTAGCCCTTGAAAGCTCCCAGCTGAAGCCGTGACACAACCAGAGGGGCTGGCAGGCAACGCCTGAGCCTCCCCCATCTCCCCCAGGCTGTCCCACTTGGACCCACCCCAGGGAGAGGATAGAGCATGCCTGCTCTTGCAGGAGGGCTTGGTGCACGCTGCCAGCAGCATGGTGGGAAAGGGCTGCTGAGATGCTTCATCCTCACCATCCCTCTGCCAACAGGGTGGGGAGCAGCAGGGAGGAATCACCGTCCTGTGCCTCATCGGAGGGGACTGGTGCCTGCATCCTCTGTAGGGACACCACCAGCCCAGCTAGTCCCAAACAGATGGCAAGCAGCCGTCTGAGGGGTAGCAGTGAGTTTGGGTATTGGTTGAGGCTCAAGATCGTAGCCCTAACCTGAAGCCTAAGAGTCAGGGCTAATGTTTCCCCTTTGCTATTTCCTTCTTCTCCTCTGGCCTCCATGACAGTACTTTCTGCTGCGAGCTCTTCCAGGAGTGCACACATGCACTCAACACGAAGGCACAAACCACCTCAAGCAGAACAAATTTTCTAGAGTTTTGCCTGAATAAACCCATTCAAGTGAAATGCTGCAGGACCTGTCTATGCCCTACTGGAGTACAACAAGCCCAGAGTCACATCTGTCTTAAACCTGTGGATTTCAGCAATTGTTTCTTTCAAGCATTACCTTCTCACCGGCACGCAGTGACCTTAGACATAAGGAACAATCAGCAGGATTCATTCAGATAAATATTCTAACGCACTTTGTCTTAGAGATGCTGCAAACATGTTTGCAAGACAGACACAGTTACTGCTCTTTCAAGACTCCGTATGACCTTTAGCATCATTTTCCACAAAAGTTAATTTCTATGATTAATGCAATATACTAAACCCCATAAATCTGATCATTTGAAGGATTCAAATTAGGAATTATTGACAGCTGATAGAACAAAAGTGCAGAGATGAGGCAGATTTTCTCATCTGTCCATCTAAATGTTGGAATATGTATTGATTAAAATATGACATGGTATAGAACCCACCATAAATCTAAAATCTATTAGATTAACACAGGCATTCAATTAACATAAAATGACAACCTAAGAGAAAAGCCTTGAATGTCCGCCTACCTCAGTTTGTAATATTTTAACCCACCTATCAGGGTAAGTTTAGAGGTAAACAGAGATGTGTGCCTGGTGGGTTCACCTTGGCTCAGTACCTGTGCGAGCAAACTGAACCCTCAGGTGAATATATGCCCAGTGCCCTCAGATGGCTCTCTGATTTTCCAGTTGAAAATATGCAAATATTCAAGCTGAGCTTTGAGTACAAAACTGTACCCGTGACAATAAGGCCACTATTTTCAAAAGTGACCGGTTTAGCATCTTCATTGTGCATGAATCTCCTGGATCTAGAAAGTCCCTTCTATCTCAAGTCACCTCAGCAATTATTCCTTCTTTCAAAAAGCTGAAATACCATTAGATGCAAAAAGAACATTAGCAGAGGAGTGAACTTTGCAGGTAGAAACCATGAAAACGACATGCACACAAAACAGGAATGTCCTTTTCTGGGCAGACAACTGACCCCAGGCAACTCTCAGCCCTTACATGTGTTACTCAGCAAGGTCCAGATGCAGAAACTTCCAGACTCTACAAGTGGAAATGTTATTCCACTCAAAATTTCATTTCTACTGCCTTGACCAAAGTATGTTGCCTAAAGCACCCAGAAGAGATTGCTTGAAATAAATAAATAAATAAATTTTGGGCTTTCTACTGCTTGCTCAAAATCAAGAAGCTGGTGGAGTAGTTTGAGAAAACATATACCATACCAGTGGCCCAGTGCTATAAGCACAGAGGAGGCTCGTCCTCACGCACGCTTGGTACCCTTGCTAAGTGGATCTTCTTTGCACAAGCACAAAAACCAATCCTAGAGACAAATGAAAATTTTTCTGATGTGCAACCAGTCAGGACCGGGAGTCCTCTCAATGGGTAGGCATGAAAATGTGGGGGGAGCACTGGGGTTTGGGTCAAAACGTTGCAGGAACCAGGGTTCAGGCTCAATTCTCAGAAATGCTGCATGTTTGTGGTATCACTTGATTTTAGCTGTTAGAGTTTATAAGTGCTCACACTTAAATCAAGCTCTCAAAGACTTTCCCTAAGTTTGGAAAAACCTGCCCCTGTGAAAAATTGTCAGCTATTACCTATATGCCTAGTTTTCATGCCCTGGCTTGGAGCACTTACACATGCAGAAGGGCATGTTTCTCTGCCTGTATAGGCTCGAGGGTTCCCTCGAGCTGCTGAAATGAATGCTTACATGAATCCTAGAGCCCTTGTCCCCAGCTGCTCCACTACAGCAGTGCCATTCCCAACACGGCTGCAGTTAAGCCGGCTGAGCCCGTCTGTTCCTTTCTCCTTCTGGCCAACTCATCCTATCAGGGCCACCTTTTGCCAGCCTTATTCTTTCCAGTAATCAATAATTACCTTTCTCTGCTCCCACTGATGACTTCTGGAAGGGGTAGCCTTATGTCACTGTAGCAATTGAAACCATAATCTGTGCTGTAATGAGTATTTGTCTCTGGTTCACAACTGCAAATGGGAAAGCGTTAACCCAAAGTCCCTGCAGAAGCTGACAGGGAAAGTCTGGCTGGCTGGAGCTATACACAAGCAGTGAATTCTCCCAAGAATGAAATTACCATGTATTATTAGTCTGCATATTATGTTCACATTTTAAAAGAGACTAATTTTTTCTCTTTCTCTCCTTTTCTCCAAAGTACCACTATTTGGGACTATAGATTCATAATTGCTCAGAAAAGCCATTGTCCATGTTCTCTTAATATGTCCATTATATTTAATCTATATTCAAGCCTCTATTCAAATGCAACTTGCTAATATTTTTATTATAAGATTTCTTATTTCCTGTGAAGCTAACTTTCATATTACATTTTCCCCTCAGAGAGAAACTCAAGCTCTTAACCAAGAATGTTGCAAAAGAGCAGTATGGGAAGTAAGCAAGCTTAAACATATTTTAAAAACATTTGCATGTGGATTTGTTACATATTTAATTTTCTTATATTGTTTAATTGTAATAATTTTCAATGGATTAGAAATTTGCTGTTCTGAGCTGCAAAGTTCTGAGGTTCTTGCTCAAAAGGAATGTGCAGGATTTCAACAATTCTTTCAGCAGCAATCCCAGTTTTTTCACACTGAGCAATTCAACCTAAGTGGCTTTCTCCACCACCATCAGCAGAGGGAAAAAGGTTGTTTAACAGACTGGGATTTTAGAGGAAAAAACAAGCTTGCTGAAAATTCTCTAACAACTCTACTGAATGGGACCAACAACAAAGTGCCAAAGAGGCTGCTGTGGCACAGGCCAGGAATCCCAAGAGCAGCAAGCTCCAGATGTGCCAGGAGAAAGCCTGATGCAGCGCGACTGCCAGCCTTGTCCTCACTGCAGCTGGTTCTGCCTCCACAAATAAGATCTGCTGAAGTGCTCAAACTTCTGCTTGTTTTCATAAATCAAACTAAACCCATCCAGTTTCTTTTCGTCCTTTCTCTTCTACTTTTGTGCTTAAAGGAGGCCAATAACCAAGTGAGTACGTAATTAGTATAAATGGAAACTGAATTGTGGCCTCACCCCCAGAAAACAGGAGCTTCTTGAGATTAATTGGAAAAGCAAAGAAAATAACCCACTTCAGCTCAAACTGTTTCTGAAGTGCCGTGGTAAGCTCCATATGATATGAATACATAACCTTTGTATGATAAATATACAGAACCAATGCTTTTAATATGTCAGATGTGGCTCATCATGGAATGAAGCTCTTGAGGTCTGCAGAGAGCATCCCTGCCTCTCACTGTGCTGCACATGCTGTGGGTTATGGTTCCTGCATGCTGATGCTGCCTCTGGGACACATCCTTGTCCTGGTAGCACCACCAGAAACCCAAAACCTCTAAGTCAACACTGTCCCTGGGGCATGCAGTCCCTGTGCCCTGCTGCACCAGGGCCAGGATCACACAGGGCAATGTTTCCCCTTCCTGCCCACTCCCCAGCAGATCCACAGTTCCAACAACTCTCTCCCTAAACTTCCCTCTCTGAACATTATGAAGCCCACTGTGATGACTAACACCCAATAGTTAGTCCTATCAAAGGTATGAAACTGTATTGTGGTAAATCCACTACGTTACTAAGCAAAATAACCACAGAAAATTGAACAAAGAAGTAACCAAAATGTCTCACAAACAACCCATTTACTAAAAACGCACTATCCCTTTGGATAGATTACCTTCTGTGCAATCTGACGGCATGGAAAATGGGCTGAAATAAAAAGTGAACATGCTGGGGTCAAGCCAACCCTCTGTACATTGCCAGCTGAAAACGTGGGAGAGTATTCTCCTTTGGAGAGACAGAGCCAGCCCAAAATCAAGATCCTAACAGGTTTGAGGATCTATGCTGCAATGTATACTAACAGCCCAGAATGCAGTCTGCTCTTGTGCCCTCCTCCAAAGGGATGAGCCCTGGCAAGAGAAGCTGCCTGGCAGAGCTGAATTCCAGGGGCCGATCAGGGCACGCTGTACACCAGGGATGAACACGTATTTCTCACACTACACCAACATCAGAGCAAAAGGCAAATGCATGCCCAGTATCTAATCTCACTTTACACTGTGTGGAAATGGATCATTACTTTTCACCTAGAAAGACCTGCTATGAGTTACAGCAATTAGGAGGAGAAAGATGGATTGGGAATCACCATGGGATACTGAACTCTCATAGCTCAAACAGTGATACTTGTAGCTTTGAATGCGGCACCACCTTGGTGTTACGCAGTGGTAAGAGAGACACACAGGACTTCCACAGCAAAGATAGCAGGAACCAGTGTTTTCACCTTCTGAAGTGAGAGACTGCTCAGCTCTTTATGGAAAGACAAGACTGCATACTTCGTGTATAATTCCAACTTCACTAACTTGCATCAGTATTGAATTTATTTTGAATAATGTTAACAGTCTCTGAGAGCCTTCAAAAGTAGTTTAAGGTCTGCAACATCCACTAATGCTGGAAGAAAAATGATATGCTGTTGTGTGTTCAGACATCCACAGTATTTGCTATTTGTTTGGAGCTTTACGGAGTTGGGAAGACAGATGGAAATTTTTTTTTTTTGTTAGAGCCATACAAATGATAGCAACATTACTAGATGCCTTGTAGGAAGTCTCAGAGTGATAGCAAAGCTTCTAGATGTGACTTGTAAATTGAAATTAAGCTTTTTCCATGAAGAACCATGACGTAGATTGAGTATGGCTGGAAAAAAAAATATCAGCAACTTCCCCAACAGACTGAGGGCACATGTCACCATAACATTATCTTGATGCAAACCTTTGTGATCCCAGAGGGAGCAAACCCTGAAGTCAGAAGTGTTTTATTTGTAACTTAAATTCACCCAGCTCTACATAAATAACTCAGAACAAAAACCTCCAAGCCCTGGCAGTTTGGGGTGCACACTGTGCAAAGGAGATGGCTCCTCAGACTCGCGTAATGGGAGGCTCTGCTTCCTTTCTTCTCAAATGCTGAAATGACACCCCAGGCAACTCACAACTCTTGCACTAAACATCCGGCTTCATGCCGATCTAGCTGGAGTGAGGTGAGTCCCTCCCGGGGTGGACACGGCCCTGTATGTGCATCCTCAGCAATAGGTAAGCTTCCAGTTTTAACAGACCTTAGGTAAAAAAAAATAAATATAAAAGTGATCAAACAAGGTGTTCCTCCCCTGGTTTGTGGGTTATGAGCTCCCTCTTGTGGCGCTCTCAAGATTTCCAGCTATTTTATATATATAAGCTCCAGGAAGCCAGTCGCAATGTTAAGCCTGGATGGGCACCCACTGGCACTGGCATGCCTCAGATTTCCCCAGCACCACAAGTACAGTTCTCTTTTTGTCCCAGTAACTTGCTGCTTCACTTCTCAAATTCTCTTAAGATCCTAAATGTTAGAAATGTGCATTCTCACTCTTCCCTCCAAGCCCATACCATCACAAACAAAGGGGTAAAGTTGAAGTGCTCCCCTGCACAAGAAGGCTCTTGGCCAGCCCTGCTGCAAACCACACAGGACTAGGGGAGTGTGGCAGGTTCCATGGGTGCTAAGAGGTTCCAGGTACCCTCTCGCTTCCTGGACACCCCCAGAGGACCACTCATCTGCTAGCTTTCAGAGCTCAGGTCAGTGGTAGCACCACTGAGCGCAACAGCCCTCCTTCACTTTGGGTTTTCTCCCACTCTGGGTCAGCGTCCTTGCAGGGATCTCATCCCTTCCTGAACTGTCCCATGTCTGAAGTCATATTCCCATGTCTGAAATAAAATATTTACACTACCACACTGCCAGGCCCATGTTTCCCCCCAGTTAGATGATTTTCTTTCTGAAATATATAATTAGGCCACTTTTCAGGAAGGGGAAATGGAATTGTTTGTCGAGGGTTTTCCTGCGAGATTTCACACCAGCCCTTTATATACAGGCTGAGACTTGCTGTTTGTGGCTGCTGCTAATGCTTTCCCTGTGAGGTGTGCAGTCGAAGGTCTGACAGCTCCATCCACCCACTGCATAAATCCTAGTGCTTCAGTACCTGCTCCAGCCCTGACCCTTGGGCTTCCCCTGTGCAGCACAGCAGAATCAGCTCACTGGTGGCATCTTACAGGAACATATGTTTTTACTCCCACTACAATGGCTATGGAAGGATTTCTAGAGGTAAGAAAGATATAAAAAAGCGTGGTTGAAGTACAGCTGACCCTACAATATTTTTCTTTTACACAGGCACATCATTTACTTCTTTAACAAGTCAAAGGGAAGGTCCTTGCAGCAGAAGAAAGCCAACTTCACCAGGAACACAGGGACAGGTCTTATCTATGGTTCAATTCAAACTAGCTACTACCATGCCACTTTTATCTTGAATAAAATCAGTAAAGTATCACCAGTAAAGAAAGGAAGACAGAACTATAATATCCATAAAACATCTTACAGCACCTACTTCCAATAAACCTGGGGCTTGAAAGTGGCAAGATGTCAAGGAAGGCACTTGCTAATCAAATGTATGTGAATACACTGAATGTTGGGGAGGTTTAAACCCCAATATTGTGGTAGCTTCCCTTCTTCAACATACCCTTCTAGAAATTGTTTTGTATAAAGATGAGAGAAGTGTAAAAAGCAGCAGTGGAAATGTTGCACGATGTGTTGCAGAAATTAGAACTTTTTTGATAAGTGATCACATTTCTTTTTAAAAAAAAAAAAAGTCATCATATTGCAATCTACAGCTGAGTTTCTTCAAATGCTTGTTGGATGTCACTCCAAACACATATTGCCAGAGCAGTATGCCTTACAAAAAGTAGATATATAGTTCTTCATTCAGACACGGAATGATTGCTAAACAACTAAAGATGGATGAGTGGCTGTGAAGAATGCGTGTTTTTCAAAGAGGAAGCTACCAGGCAAAGCAGCTCAGTACACTTGAAGTCATCAGAACCATACCAAAGTCCGAGAGTAACTGCAATTTCTAAGAAAACCTCTGATATCCTACAGATAGAATATTATGTACCCTTTCTTACACATCCATCCTAACCAAAAAGTACATGTGATATGATTTTGTGTGCATCACATGCATTTTGTGTACATTAGCATTCAGAGAGCTCTGCATTGTAATGAAAAGAAGGAATCAAAATGTCCGAGTTGCACAAGAAAGAAAACTTATAAAACTGCCATCTCATGAATGTAATTTATTTGTTTGGGAAGACAAAGGATGAAACATTCCCACAGACCCACAAAGTCTCCACAACCACAGGGCAGGGAAGCACATGCATATGCCAGGCAAGAAGTTTTTAATCCCTGGTGCCTCAGCTAACAATGGGGGAAAGAGTCTTCTCAACCAATTGTGTTCTTCTTACTCCTAATTGCAGGGACCTATTAGGAATCCAGAGATGTATTCACAAGATTTCCTCTACTAGACAGGACCACCTCAGATAACCTTCATCCAGTTTTATCCATGGCATGAAATATGATCGTATTTCTCCATTTTATTTCATTACAGAAAGGAACATCAGGTTTTTAAATACCTCTTGGACTATGTATTGCTATATATCTTGGGCTATATATTTTAAACATCTATTGGGGTATGAGATGGCTGAAGAACCCTCTCACTTAGTGTTTTATTTGCCAATCCTTACAGAAGGAGACGTGAAACTTGTAAACAATGCTACAGGCATAAATACTCAGAAAAGCAGTGGCCTTAGGCAGGTCATTGGACTGTCAAATTCTACAGGTCAATGTTTAGGAGTAAGATGAGCCACCCAGAGCTGGCATATCTCATGGAACTGAAGGGATGGAGAATAAATTAATAGATAACAATTGCTGCACCTCAGGGATTGTGTGTCATTCTTCTCTTACCTACTACTGCCCAACCCTAGATAAGTGGAGTGCAGTTCCACAAGATCACAAAGGAGTGTTTCTTCAAATGTGTATTAAAAAATCAGAGCTGAAACAAAGCTGTTCAAGTAGCTGGACATCTGCACATACGGTGTACTAAATCCTAAACATACAAAGTCTCCAAAAATAGGACATCTCCCTCGGTAAGGAATCAGAAGAAATAGTGCAATAAGAATATAGCCATTGATATGGAAATCAGTTTACCTTATGGAGAAGCATCTCATTGAAGTAACTCCTAATTTTTCACCCAGCCCAACTGAATTGCTTTCTGTGCCAATAAGGAAACTGGGAGGATACGATGCTGACCAGGGACAGCTCTGCAGCACGTTGTACCTTTAGCCATCAGGAGTCTCTGTCAGTGGATGCAGACGTCTGGCACTCCTGGCTACCAAGAGCACACTTTGGACAAGGACATGCTCTGTGTCCCCATGCCACCCACCCTGCCAGAGCGCAACAGCAAGCAAGTGCTCACTGCACTTAGGTAAAGCTAAAATGGTGGGCAGGGTGCACAGAGTAGGGCTGGGCGTCAACGTACTTACAATAGGGAGAGAAACCAGCTATGAGACCCTGAGAAGGAGCAGTTCAGAAAGTATTCCCAAGCTGTTCCTACCCCATAAATGGACACCAAAACTGGCACATAAACATGCATTTATGTTTCTTGAGATGATGTGATTGCATGGCTATCTGCATACAGGATACAGACATCCTAATTACTGAAAAAAAAAAAAAGAGTTTCAAATACAAACTAACTAGAAATACTCCCATTTTAAAAAATAAATCTGTTTTACCTCATCTCCTTTCAAAAACTCTGGTTACCAGAAAAAGGCAATATAAGTTTGGTGAGCAGTGACCTCATTAACAGCAGACACCACTGTGGTCATGGCCATGACTGGGTCACCGCTTGCTCAGAGTAGGAATACTTCCTTCTGGAAAACAAATTTTGATCCAGCATTTTAAAAATAGGCTGCTTCAAAGAGGAAGGGAATCAAATGCTGCATCCATTAGGGATGAGTAGTAAGTTACCAAAGGCAGCAGGGAGGGATTCTTCTTTCACTGAGCAGCTATCTGGCAGGAAAACATACCCAAGATGTGGGTTACTCTCTCCTTATCAGAGCAATGAATTCATGCCAGGCCTCCTGCATCCTGGATAAGTTTGCTAACTGCTCAACTGGTGGATAAAAGGGCTGTCATCTCCTACTCTGCCTTCCTGACAGTCTGGCCCTGCATGGTTTTTCTGTTTTGCTTTTTTCACCCATCCCTAGAATTGCCTCAATTGATACAAAACACAGTATTTCTATGTTTCATATTATTAGGCAAACTAGAAAAATAAATACTTTTTGGTTGAGATTGATTTTTTTTTTCCCCCTCTGCAAGACAGCCAAACCAAAAAGTCAATTGTTAGCACAATCGTAATAGGGACAGCAGTCTGCACTCAGCGTTGTGGGTTGCAGAACAGAGTAGGCCAATACCACATCCCAGAATTCAATTTCCATTTCCAAATTTGGTGAAAGAAAAGATCCAAAATGATAGGTGACCCTGGATCCATAGAGCTCCAAAAATCCCATTGCCTCTAAATTTCATCTCAGTTTTACAGCTCAGGTCCCAATCTAGTGCATACCCACATTTGCTACATGAACTTTTGCTCCCTCCCAACTTGATTAAGAGCAAAGAAAGTAACAGATGGATCCATGCTGTTCCTTTGTAGCTGAGAGATTAATGTTTGCATTGCATCAGACTACTCGCGTTCACGCAAGGGAATACTGCTGTTGTCCCTGCAACTGGCACCTGCATCGCCTGCTCTAGTCAGTATTGGAGGCTCCAATGGATGCATTGGAGCTGCTATGTAAGGGAATGTGAACAGTGTTTTGGTTTGAAGTGTATGAAATGCTTTGGAAGCATGATATAGTGTAAAAAATGCCCATTCCTCAAATAGCAAACTTTGCTGTACTTTGCCACCCACTGATGACAGCTCACAACTCTGCTGTACATCATGCTGCTAAATGGCTGTCACAGAGCGCATCCTCAGGAAGGGTGTCAGAAGACAAACTTGGGTGTTTGCTGCTGAGTGCTGAACCTGTGGGTAATAGCAACACAAAGACAGGATACGCTCCAAAACTGCACTGGCAGTGATGAAGTCATCTTCTGCCAGTGATAAATTAAACTGAGATTGACCCCAGCTCCGCTGCCAGCGAAGGTACCCCACAGCAAGGCGCAGCTCGCTTCTACCCACTCCTGAGCAGCAGAAAGAGCTGCATCTTCATATGCTATGGCCAGGGTCTGGCAAAGCAATGGCACAATATCGGCAATGATGAAAAGAGATGTTTTTGTCTGTGATATCAGGATTAGATGCTGAGGGTGTCAAGCTGCAGGAGCCTGGAAAGCCTCCGCCACCAGCCCTCCTGGATCTGAGCTGAACAGGGCTTTGAGTAACTTACAGGTTAAAACACTCAAATGAAAAAAAAAATAAACACAATTTAAATCAGAAAGTAGCATTATTTTGTATGAGTTTTACTGATTTATCCAACAGTTAGATCTTCTTTTTCCCCTGTGCCACTGTTTTTGCCTGGGTGTTATAGCAGGATTTTGTCCCATATCCTGGACCTCTAACTGATTACAGAAAAGTGACAGGTCCCCGGAGAAACCTCAGCCTGGCAGAGCCATGCTGGTTCTGATGGCCCTGGGAGGCTGGACACGTGGGGTGGCACTGGGGGGTTTGGGTGTGTAATGCCTGAAGAGCCCACCACGAACAACAAACACTTATTTTGGCTTCTCACTGTGAAAGAGGATGGACTTTACATGATTCACTGTGCAATCTGTGAATTTTAATAACCGCTAACATCTATCAGGACATCTATCATACCATATCTTTTGCAGCCGTTGAAAAACAACATTGGTGCTTTCAATGCAGTTTCATCATGGATTCAAAAAAGCCTGAAACAAAATTGAAAAACAAAACCCAGCCATATGCCTACTTGACCTAGGATACATAAACCTGTTGTTCAATCCAGAGGAGGGATTACAGCATTACTTTTTAGTAAGTTGCTTTTCATATGGAAATTTCTTTTCACAGTAAAGCTCTGTATTTCATGGCATCAACATAAAAAACATCCCTATTTTTAGTTCCCTGATCATGGACATATAGATTTTTATAGTGTCTGTGAGCATACATTAACGTTAATTTCCCCATTCTCCTTTGTACTTTGTTAATGTCACAATCTGCTGTAAAACCTTGCCAAGTTTCTTAACTGTCATGTTAATTCCGAGACCTAGTCTGCACTCTCTGACATTTCAGGACAGAACATGGCAGTAAAAATAGATTAAAACCAGCTTATAAGTATTATAAAATCTAGAACTTTACAGATGGTGGAATTATATCTGCTGAATGGAAATCTTAGCAACTCAGAGCACAATAATATTAGAATAGCCTATTGATTTCTAAGACAAATATTTTCAGAAGTAACGTAATGGTATCTGAATAGTGGGCAAAACCCACAAAAATGTAGGAAAGTTGGGTGGTTTTTTTCCTTTTTTAAAGCACCACTGTGAATGTGCATATCATGTTGGTGCTAGTATTAAGTTTCAAAGCTTTTCTGTACCATATAAATAAAGGACATAATAAGATCTTGATTTTATTCATGGTTAGTTCAAAGTTCACACAAATTATTTCACACAGGGGATTTGTCTGAGGGTTTTGGCATTATAGAAATGCATTAATGTGCTTTAGATATTAAATGACAATGCCACATGGTAAGAAATTTGCACGAATGAACAGGAAATTAGACACTGTTTCTTTTTTTTTTCTTTTAACTGATTGCTGAAGAATGCGCTGTTTAAATGTGGACTATCCATTTCAAAGGGAAGCTTTCCCTGATTTCAGGAAGTTTAAAATCAGCTAATCAGAAAGTAATACAAAGTTAGAGTTAAATATTTTTTTTAAAGGAAACTGTTTCTTTAAAAAAAAATCCTTTCCCCTTTTCTTTAAGGAGTACTTATTATTTCCATCATCCTTGTTGAGTTGTTGATGAATAGCTCACATCGTTTGCCAAGCTCCACCCTCCGTCTTTTTTCTAAACCCTTTACTCATTATTTGCTCAGTCTTTTTCCCACAGCCTAGACAGCCTGTCAAGGCAGCTTAAATAAAACACTGTATTAACATTAGGAAATGGCATTCAGTTCCCAATTGATCTCCTAATACTTTATGTTGAAATGATAATTGGTACAGTCTTCATTGAAGAAAAAGAGAAAAAAAACTACTTTTCAGTCACCACAAGGTATTATCTTAGCTAATGTATTCACAACCAAACAGATACATTTTTAAAATCTCCCCATCTGCTGGAGACTGCAGTTCACAATTCTTTTCAGCTGACATAATCCAGATTGATTCGTTCAGCAGATAAAATTCAGGCCACTTCTGCCCTTTATAGGAGCAACATAATACCAGTCTTTATTCACTAACAATGTAACATAATGGGATCGGAATGTGCAAAATGACTGTTCTTAAATTACTGTGACACACAAGGGTCCAACACAAGCTGTGGTTTAATGTAAAAAATCATTAGGCACAGATTACTAAAGTGGTCCTGCATTAACAAGGTCAAACCAAGACTGTTTATGATATTTTTCAGGAGGGAAAAAAAATAACATGTTTGCTAATATCTAGATTATGAATGCATTTTTAAGAAGGAAAAAATCTGCAGGGTTTTTCGTTTTGGGGGGTTTTTTTGTTTGGATTTTTTTCTCCCCCCATAGAGAAAGTGCTGTTTACTCAATAATGGGTGCAACAGTTAAGGATTCTATAAAGACCTTTTCTGCAGAGCCAAGTTAATCTATTACACACTGAAGCACACACACAAAAAATCTAAATATCAAAAGGTTGTCAAGAGAGTTGCCAGAAACGAATATTTTGGTGCACTGCTATATCAAACAAATTTTGAAGACCATCAGATTATTATTAACCCATTGCAGGTCTTTTCTTTTGATATAGGCAGACACCATTTGAAAGAATTTAGCAAGTTTCCACACCGCTGCAGGGGTTTTGCATCTATGTAAATCATTGTTGCTCTAACAATATGTCCCTCATACACTTACAAATCAACCTCTCTGCACAAAAAAGCCAAAGTGAAAAGACACAGTAAATTTCATCCTTAATGGGTGGGTCCTTGCACCCTGAGAGTCTGATGGGCATTTATGATCATTTAATATATGAATTTTATTTGCATAGTTATTTCTTCCTATCTGATAAAATCCTAAATTTAATAAGTCTTAGTCAAGAAATCCATTATATCATCACACATTGAAATAAAGGAATAAGCAAACAACTATTTCCAAATCTATCAAAAAAATATGCCAGTGTTTTCCTCTTGCTTTTGATTTGGGGGCTTACAGTATGGGAATGAAACCCAGCACTGCAGAGAGGGGCTAGGCTTGCTCATGCAAGGCAACCAATTTGGGCTGTTGATGGAACCTAACCCGGAAGCACCACAGATCAGCTCCTCGGAGGAAAGGGGAGACTACAAAAATAATAATAACAACAACAAGAAGCCATTTCTACCCTGGTTTGTATTTGGAGGTCCAGACCAGGTGGCTTTCACTGGAGCGGAGAGATTAAATACCCCACATTCCACTTTCCCATTTTGACCTTGTAAACAGTGAAAGCAGAATTTTGCTGTCCATTACTACTCTGCTACTAGAGCTGGGTAAGTTTTGAAATCAGTTGCTTTCCTTTAAGCTACTACTCGTTTGTGATGAATGTACAAGCAACAAATGTATTTTAAATACATGTCCATGGCAAGTGAGACTTCCCCACTTGCATGCTACATCCTCATATGCCCATTTCATCAACTGACAGAAACAGCCTTAAGAAACCTAGGTAAAAAATGGCAGCCACAAACTCAAAGGATAGCTGGAGAGGAATACATCCATTTAGAAATTGAGTATGAACATCACTAGATTCTCTCTATAGGATGGTCGCACACTGACCCTTGCCAAGGGTGCTGGCAGGCAGCTCGCAGTAAGCACCAAGAGCAATATTGCCACCAGCATTGCAGCAGGTGCCCAGCAGGACCACATTAAACCCAGAAAGTGCTCTTCTGAAATATTTTCCTTTGAAGAATTCCCATAATTTGTATTGATTTATGGCAAAATGCTGAAGTGTTTCTGAATCAACTCCACCCAAAGCAGTGTGAGAAATTAATATATGAAAGTTGATGTCCAGACCATAAAATAAGCTACGTCCCTAATGTCTTCTGAATAACAAATGTGTTTAAATGACATGTGTTCTGCTAAGGGGAACCTCATAATCGCAAAAGATGGTAGTTTTAAAAAGTAATGAAAACTAACTGCATAACTCCAACAGTCTTGGAAACTCATTACATTCAAATATTTACATATTCTAGTGAACTTAGAATGTCGATTTTGACTGCACAAATCCAATAACTGAAACATATGGCCTTGAAACCTGCAATCAATATAAACCTTTTAGAGCCCAAGCTTCAAAAAGTTATATCAAATATATATTCAATGAGAAGAAGGTTAATTGAATAATTGATTACTCAGTTACAATTAAGTGCTCTTCAGATATCTTTGGGAAATACCGAGATATAATAGTGATAGATATTTATTTGTTTATCAGCTATCCTGGATTTATAGCTATCATTTATTTTTTATTTCCTAAGTCAATTTTAACATTTATATATTTTAACAATATAGTCCCCGGTGAGAATCAATAGACAGGTTTTTTTTCCACCACAGGGCCATCAAAAGCCAGCCTAGAAATCTATATCCACCAATTCAGCCAATTTCAGTGCAGACTTCAGCCTGATAAACACCTTGCTAAAATATTCAGACTTTGTCTCCAGTTGGCAGTTATGTAGACAGACCATGCAATATTTGTGGCCATAAAGGTTAACCAATAGTAACTGTGCTGATAAACTCTGAACTTAACAGAGAGTTAAGTTAAGAGAAAAGATGGCCCTTGGAAAGAAAAAAAACCAAAAACAAAAGAACAAAGCATGCTGTTTGCATGTTTTAACAAAGTACTATTTCTTATAAAAATACAAACATGTTCCTAAAAGTCCCTCCCCTACAGCAACAGCCAAGAGGATCTTTGGGATCTCTGGGGCATTTTAAAGTTGACTAAACAATAAATCAGATAGAATTGGGTCTTCAGAGCTGTCTGCACAGAAAAATACTGTTAACTCTTTAGTAGTATTATCTAAAATTTATTTAGCAATAGCACCCATGTTCTCAGCAAGGAGGAAATCATTGTTGTGTCACATACTGTGCATATACACATTATTTACAGACAGATACATACACATAAAAGGGGCCCTGTATCTAGTGGCTGATGAGCTAAATAAGACTGGGCAAGATTCATTAAAATATGCTGAATTCCTCTGAAGATGGTAAGATAAATTACAAAACCTCACTCTTCCTCTGCTAGATGTAAAGGCTTTCAACTCTTTCCTGCATCCGTCTCCAAGACATTAGGATAACTACCATAAAATGCTGCTTAAATGGCCCCAGACACAAAGCCTCCTATCTTTCAGGGTATAGCTGTGCATTAACATCAAAATCTGAAGTCTTCTCTCACATCAATGGCAATTCTATACATGGTGTATAATAAGGAAAGGTACTAAGTTGTTGAGTCAATATTTCAAATATTTTTAATTGGTGTCTCAAATTACAACATATGATAATAAGGATGAGGAAAAAAAAGAATTACATTCTCACTGAATAAGAACATCTTATTTTTGCAGATGTCCTCCTGTAGTAACGAATGTCCGCTGAGGGATGTGTTTCAGGGGAGATAACTAGTGTGATCCATGAGGAAGACTGAAAAGAAATGAAAATTCCTGTTTCTTTTCTTAGTCTAAGTACCTGCTACACCTAACACTTGATATGCTCAAAACCTCATATGAATTATCCTTTCCAAGAAAATAGGGTCCCAATTAGATCAGTCTAAGCTTCAAGTAGGTCCACTGGATTCTCCCTTTACTCTCCCTCTGCCTGATAGCAGCAGTGCCAGATACAGGATGAGAGGTGCATGTGCCACAGAGCACTAAAATCTCATCAACTGTGCTCTTTGGCCTTAAGTTAACACTTCTTGGATGAAATGCATCACTTAACACTTTGTTCTTTTAATCTTCCACCCTACTGGAGTCCAAGCTAGGCAGAATTAGGTCCTCCAAGGTCCACAAAGCTATTGTGGATTTTCAATGGCTGAGAGCAGAATCTGGTCTTCCAAGGATATTGTTATTTAATATGAGCTTTCAAAACAGAACACTTAGACTCCACAGACACCAGGCATAACCCTCTTTACACACTGCACTTTATAGTATGTCAAGGGTGATGTATGCTTTATGTTGGGCCTCATAACAAAATGACAGGCGTTGCTGTCCATTGACAAAGCCACATGACAGCGAGGTGTCACAGACAGAGAGTGCAGATGTATTATCACTCCACCACTTAGACAGGAATGACATCCTTTGAATCTCAAGAGACAATGTCGCAGGCAAGCGAACCTTAGTGTGCTAGCTGTACACTCAACGGTATTGACAGTCAACAATTCCACGTACATCCATCATGAAAGAACACCGAGGTCTAAAGATAGCAGAATTCAGATTTCATTCATGTCATTTTAATAGACAAAGGATGAATATGAACAATATACTTCAAAAAATGAAGTTAATAGTCTATATTTATGTCCAATGCTTCAAATGTACTCAAAAATTC
Source organism: Strigops habroptila (assembly GCF_004027225.2). Taxonomy (NCBI): domain Eukaryota; kingdom Metazoa; phylum Chordata; class Aves; order Psittaciformes; family Psittacidae; genus Strigops; species Strigops habroptila. Next base: position 13,825,223 of record NC_044302.2, read on the forward strand.
TATTTTTTTTTAATTATTATTTCAAATGTTCCATATTCACATCCTACCCTATGGAGAGAATCATTCAGATAGATACACCATTAAAATTCTTTACAAAGGAATTTATAAGATAAAATAAGAACTTTTCATGTTAATTAGCCCTGATTTGAAAGCTCATAAATTAACTTTCTTCTGAATATGACCAAAGATAACATTATAAGCTAAGTCCTAGGGGACATCACAACACTAACATTATATACCTACACTTCAGAAGCAGGCGACATACTTTCATGGCTCATTTTATTTATACACCCTACAATATTTTCCAAATTTTATGAAAGTTTTTGGAGCAATTTACAAAATAAGCATGACTTCTATAAAAATCTCAAGGAAAAAAAAAAGGAAGAGAGCAAACTCACTGCATTATACAGGTCACAGCATGTTCATCACTACACAGATGTTATTCATAGTCACTGGTCCCACGTAAGTAGGTCATTGGACCTACTTGCCCTTTTCAGTGATCCTGAAATATGGTGGCATACTTGAAAAGCCATATAGAAATGTGGGGCTTTCCTGATAAATCATCCCAGGATCAGCTGCTAACTCTTGCATTCAGATTCAGGGAAATGACAGCTGAGTCCTATTAGTAGAGGTGGGGAACAGGGAGCAGAGGTCAAGGGGGCAGTTAGCTCCCTCTTTTCCTCAAAAGGGAATCCCCCTTTGCTGACGGAATAAGGAAAAATTGAGATGGAGACAAACCCTGAAGCAAAAGCCTGGAAACAGCAGAACCCTTCTGTGGGAAGTGTGGTTCTGTGGGAAGTGTGGTTAGGATGGTAAGAAAGCCAAAGCAGGAGAATGGGGGAGGTTGTGAGCTTACCCAAGAAGATATGTGAAAACTGGCATTTTGCAAAGCCAGGTGAAGAAATCCCTCCTTCTCCTTCTTCTGCACCAAGGCAAAGGGGGCAGAGAAAGAAAAAGAAGAAAAAGAAGAAAAATAGACCCCCACCCCCAATAAAAAGGTTTACAGCTTATGCTACAGACCATCTATGTCAACCAAGACATTAGCATGTGAGACGTCTACCTTAGAGCCACATGTTTGTAACTTCAACACTCTCGCTCCAAAGCACTATGGCAGAGAAATGGGCATCAGGACATTACAGGTTTAGGGGGCAGGAGCATAGTTAATTCTGCCTATAATCCCAATCTATGTGGTCTCATCATGCTATGCTCCTAACTACATATAACCCCTCTCATCTCTGGTGCAATCTCTTGCCTGATACCTAATAAACCAGAAAAGGCTGGTTTAACTTTGTAAGGGAGTGGGGAATAATTAAGGATTTTATTGGTCAGAAAAAATGTGAGTGCCGCAAGATAGGAACAAAAAGTTGACCATTAGGTTGCCAAGATTCAAAAAAAAAAAAAAAAAAAAAAAAAAAAGTTAAGCTATCAAAACCTATTCAACTCCATGAATTGGGAATGTTAAGAGGCCTGGAAACTGCTTCATGTGTTTCACCTCCTGCTGTGCAGTTTTTATGCTGACAGGACTGAACATAGCTTTTCTAGCTCGTAATATCACAGGGAAAATACTACATTAAACTAAGACATCTCTGATCATATGATAAAAGCACACATGCAACATGCTTATGATAAGTCCATTTATTATTAGAGGCAAGTTTAAAATATAGTTGTTTTGAGTTGTTCCACGTTAAAAAAAAAAAAAAATGTTTGCTGAACTAATTCATACATGTCTTGAATTTTCGGTTTACAGCAGTTCCAAAGCACAAAGTGAAACTTGTCTGAAAACACAGATTTAATTTGTTTGTAGTGAAGAATGCATGTAAACACATACAATTGCTACTCATACTTGGAGCATCAGCTCAGGCTCATGCTAGGAATTTTATAATGGATACTCTGCCTAAACATGTTGAAAATCATCAATATTTTTTCTAAGTCTGGGCATATCATCCTCAGGGCAAGTGTACAGAGTGAAGAAACTCCATTCCTGCACTCAATCACATGCTCCCTTGTAGAAAACATTTAAATGAAACTTTTAAGTGTGAACATCCAGCAAATATCACAAAATCAAAAGTAGCTCTGTATTACGGATCTACCCAGTCCTTTGAACTTTGGAGAAAACAGGCCTGAGACAAAAGCACAGTGTTTTTCTAAACATTTGTCCTCAGGAGATCTTCCTTCCAACTCTGCAAATGCGGAGCTTTATCCTATGTTGCACTGCATCCTACTATGTGCAAAGTAAAATCTTTCACAACCTGATTTTGACTTTTTCATACTTTCCAAAGGCAAACTAAAATTTAATTTTCAGTGTCAAACAAATTAAATATTGTAACTCTGCCTGGACAAAAGCATGCCGTAGGAAATTATAAAAATGTTTCCTAAAATGGATGCACTAAAAATCCATAAATGATTGAAAATAAAAATTACCCTTGAATTTAAAAACTTTGGATTTTTTTTTGTAAGAAAACTGTCTAACACAAACCTGTTTCATATTCGAAATTGTACAAACCTAATCTCAAATATGAAAATGGAGACCCAATCTTATTATTGCTGTCCTTTGCATCTTCTGCATAGATTGTACCTCTTATTGTATAATTAGTTATACCACATTTTGCTATTGCTAAATACAACTGCACTCATTCTTAAATGCACCAGCATTTCATAATGAAAAATAAAGACATTTTAATTTAAAAGTAAAAAGAATGGAATGTCCCACAAATATTCCACAACAGAAGGGCTCTGTGAAATAATGAATTTCTCTCTCTCATTAGGAATGACCATGTATAACGGATTCATGGCTTTGCTTTGCTTCAGCACTTACCATCTTTGCAGGTTATTCCTGACTCATGAAAATAACATTTCTGGATTCACTTCTCTTAATGCATGAAAATTGACCCTCCCTGCACAAAGCCTGCAGTATGAGAAGCAAGCAGGATAGTGCAAGTAAAGAAATTTAACCTCCGAGTGCCCTGGAAGTCTGCAGGGGTGTTGTGAAGCCCCTCCATGATACCATATCAGACCATTTTTTGCAGTCTGGGAAAGGCAAAAAGAGGGGGGAAAAAGTCTCTGAGGTCTGTCAGCGCGTCTTAGTTTCACTGACCCAGCCTGAGCCCTACTGCAAAACCTCCTTTCTGCTAGTGCCATCTCCATTTATTATGGTGGGGTGGCCACGGGAGGAGGGAGCTCAACAAATCTTTCTCCCTCTTGGTGAAGGAAGGCTGGCTGGTGAAACACGAGACCCAGGAGGGAAAGGGGAGACATTACCCTCTTCAATAGTTTCTGTATGTGTATGGAATACTACCTGGAGAACCACATACCTGACCTGGATAAGGACTCCAGCATCAAGCATATAGAGAGCCTAAAATGCTGTCTGTTTCAGGCTCAAAACCATGCTGGTTCCCTATTCCCCCCATGGCTGGCGGTGCTGCTGCCAGCCCTGCGGCAGGGTTCTGCCCTTGGCATGGCACAGACCGATAAGGAAAAGGCAGCTCCTACCCCTAAGTGTCTGCAGGATGAAAGACATCAGGCAGACAAGGGGAGAATTAGGAGAAAATGACTTCTTATTAAGGCTGTCCTTAATTAGATTACACTCTTTCAGCCAAAGATCTTTTTTTTTTTTTCTGGTGGTGTTTCTGTAGCACCATTCAGCAGGAGACCAAAATTCTGTTACTACTTTATATTACCAGTTTACGCTGGTAAAATAAATATAGTACAGTGTATTTGCCACTTTGAACACACACTTTCACTCTCCTCTCCCTTCTGCTAGCTGAAGGCTGCTCCTCAAGGAAGGAAAAGCGGAAGGCAGGAAGCTGACCATCCTTCTGTGTGCTATGAACTTCTTCCCTCCGTGCTGTTTTCTCTAGGGTGGCTTATTTTTCCCTGCGTTAGCACCAAATGTTCACTGCATATGCTGTAATTCAGACACACAGGCGGGATCTCAGGGATAGGCTTGTGAGTCTATCACTGCTGTGAGAGATACAGCACAGAGACAGATGTGAAAAGCTTCAGAGCCACCAATGTTAAAGTTCAGAGGCTTCTCCTAGCCTGAACGGGCCAGAAACCCTGCACACGTCAATGAAGTCTCCAGCCAAGTTTAACAGGAGCTTGGACTGATCAAACAGCGTCAGAAGAGAGTTTCGGTTGTGGCATGCTCCACTTTATGTCATGTCTAAATCCAAGCAGATCAGAAGAAGAGCGGGAAATTAAAGGTTAGCTCTAAGTATCAGGCAAGGACCTGGGATGTGGTTTTTTATGTAGTCTTAATGAGTTTTGCCATCCTATATCCACTGACATTTTAATAACTGCTAAACCCCAGAAAGTCTCCAGAGAAGGTGCACTGATACTATGATGAGCATAATATAAATGCATATACAGACAGACCGATATTAATAATTTCTTCCTACTGATGTATGTGTATATATTCATATAATATTATAATGCTTTCAGGGTATTTTACCCCTATTCAGCACAACAACATTTACTACTATCAGTCTAATCATAAATACAATTATTCTTGAGTACTCTATTACAAAAACCAATAAACTAGGCCTCAATAGAGATTCTGAAATTACTTAACTTTTCTTTAGAAAAATTTTAAAACAGTATTATCACATCAATGAGAGGAAAAGACAGGAAGATAATAAAGTTATGTTAAACCTCCCTGTATTTACTCATGTGTGAAACAGTTATGTCTGGTCACATAATTGCAATGGTTCTGAGAAATATTTCATATTTTATAATGAACATTAAAAGAGTTTGTGGATCATTACTTTATATGAGTTCCAAAGTTATTACATAAAACCCAACAGGAATGGTTATAAATTATTTGATCCTCTAGTCTGGCCTTGGTAAACATAACATGAAGGCTGAACTATCTCAGCAGACAAGATTCGTGATAATAGGTAAAGTGCTCCTACAGTTAAAAAAAAAAGAATAATATACCAGGGTACTTGTAAGCAAAGCTCTTAACATTTTTTTCTTCACTGTTTCAAAAAAATCCTTTTCTGCAATGAGCTTAAGACATTTAAAAAAAAAAAAAGGGAAGAAAAAAAAAGAAGGAAAAAAAGCTTTGTCTAGAACAAAAGAAAACTTGCTCACAGGCATGTTCTATCGTCTACCAGTTTGGCACTGTAACTATGGCCCTAAAGTCACTGTCAGATTCCTGAACTTACAGCTGAGTATGTATTTAAGACACTATACTTACTCATGAAATAATATCACAAGCAATTATTTGATTTTTCAAAAGGATCCTGAAGAGCATCTCATTGAAATATGAAAAATAAGAGTATACTAACAAAAATTACATACTTGACACAATTATGAAGAATTTTTGTCTTCCAACTACAACTGGCAGCAGCATTTTAATTAATGAGTGATCATTTGCTCCAGAGATAAGTGTAATACTAAATGAATTCTGGTCTTCTTCCCCCTCTTGGCTCATCTTTGTCTCCAGCTCCTGTGCTTTGTGTCAAAATACTTCGTGGATGTTTTTGTTTTGTTCTATAAATGTCTTCTAAGAATATTAATGGAGAATTAATTCAGTTATGCACGCACAACGTTTGATAAGATTGGAAAACATGTTTAGATATTCTGGTCAATTTATAAAATACATTTAATGCGGATCATAGCTGAGACTCAAATCCTGCCAATTTCTGCTCATGGCTGTTTCACAGAATCATAGGCTGGTATGGGTTAGAAGGGACCTCAAAGCTTATGCACTTCCAACCCCCTGCCACAGGCAGGGACACCTTCCACTAGACCAGGCTGCTTCAAGCCCCATCCAGCCTGGCCTTGAAGACTGCCAGGAATGGGGCATCCCATTCCATCAAAACCCTTTCCATGAAAGAAGTACTGGGGGATAATTTTTGGCTCGTATAGACAGAGCTTGGACTGGGTGACCACAATGGCCCATCCTAGCTTACTGCTCTGCCACTGACATAAACAGAGAAGCCACCACTGAGCTGGGAGGGCTCAGGATCCTGCTTGCATGGTACCTGCCTTTTTTTTTTTTGTTTGTTTTTCCTTTCTTTTTCTTTTTTCCCCATCCAGAATTCCAGAAGTTGCATTAACACACTAAACCATGCAGCCAAGGGCACTTGGCCAATGCAATCTTTCATCACAATACACATAGGCATCAAAATGTCCTGCCTTGCAAGTCATCTAGTTGCCTGGTGTTAGGAGTGCCCGCTATGCACTGCTGGAAAAGCTACTGGAGTGGGTCAGGGTCCCACCCATGAGCATCTTCTGCCCAGAGGAGTTAGATTTTATCAGATTTTTATCAGATTTTATACTACCTCCTGTTCAACAAATGCCCCTTTGGGAAACTGAGTGATGAGCCACCCATAACTACTCCCACTCTGTGCTTTAAACAGCTTACCACTATCACTCTCCAATTTATATAGTGCTACTCATTTTCTATGTTACCATTTTTTAGTTTCTGTACAATAGCTATTCACTGCTATAACCTTTTAAAGCTGGAAGTCTATGTGCTGCCCTCACTTTTGTCTCACTTTTTTCCCCCTACACTTGCAAGCACTATCTGTTTCCATTTGCAAAAAGATATGTAATTCCTCAAATAATAAAATTCCTTCTTTCTGTTTGGCTTTTCAGGAAATTTCAAGGATGAAAGAGCCTTCATAGCATTGCCTGGAAATTCTGCCTGCTTGGCCAGGGAGTGCGTTCTCTGGATTTTTCCAAGTGATATTTTGACTTCTAACAGTACCTTTTTGCGTTAAAAATATACAACTACTGGCATGGACACTGAAGGATTTTACAGTAGAATCAACTTGAAATGTGCCATAACACTCACAAGCAGATGCAGAGATGCTGCAGGACGGTGGTAACTTAAGAAAGCAAAGCAAGCAAAGCTTGCAGGGCTGATTTGGGAAGACAAAGGTCTGTTTGAAGTACTTTGCTTTTTAAAGATAATCTATTCCTCTCCGGTTTTTAGATGACAAACAGTTCTAAGCTTCTGTGTCGTATCCTCTAGGTGGTGCTGATACTGCACAGCTCCAGATCCCCGCACAATGAAAACATTAATTTGCTATGAGATAATTTTTGACGTAAATGTAAAATGGTGCCCATTCGAACTCAGTAATGAAGCATGGTGCATTTCTACAGCTCCTAATTTGACTAGTTAAATGACTCCATTACGTGTCTAACAGACAGAAGCAAATAATTTCTGGTCAGTTGACGCTCACTTATCCGTATCATTTTACCCTGAAAATAAAGTCTCTAATCTACAGTTTCTTTGTCTTAGTCTTTTTTTTTTTTTAATATTATTAAAGCAAACATACTTAAATAAGAGATATTAAAGCAACACAAACTAACAATTAAGGCTACGATACAGAAATCAAGTTTATATAATGTGGGAGGACGGATAAAAATTAAATAATAAATTAAATGAACGCTTATCTCTGTTATTTCCACTGTGAGATTTGACAACATTGCTATTTATGAAAAGGAAAATATCTTTCTGAAATTCATTGACTTTGAAAACCACTTTAAATACTGCCTGCAAATCTTCCTATAAAACTTCCTGCACAACTTTGAGAATGTTTGGAAAGACTCTTTACAGTACAGAGCAATAAAATAAAAATGTTGCCTTAATAAATATCAGGTGATGAATAATTTTGCCCCAAGGAAAAAAATGGTTAATGCTGAATCTTAATGTTCCTCATCTAAATGCTTTTTTCTTCCTGCTAAAAACAAGTTTAGAATTAAAGCATATCACTTTACACATATTGCATGTATATTAGCGAGACACAGCTGCTTATGCCCTACTCTTAAGAGCCATATGATTAAGTTATGGGATATCAGATAATCCAAAGTCCCTTTCTATTGGTCACCTTTCGCAGACAAAGGCTTTTTAGTTTTAAGTCCATTTAATGACAGAATGTCCAATTCTATAAATGTGTGAGTAATTCCAGTAGAACACCTGTGGCTCTCTCTGCTAGAATATAGAAGGAAAGATATAAAATGTCATTACAGTAACATTCAGTGCCTGACTTGAGCAAAAAATATTCGCAATCAAGGCTGCCACTCCATCCCTGATGTATTCCATCATGCTCGGGTTTCCATGGTCTCGGGGAAATAAGTGTGAGCTTACATACCATATGTGGTACCAGCCTTCCTCACAGTGGGGTGAGCTAAGGACAGAGCAGCAGTTTTCTGCTTGAAGTCACGGATCCTGCGGGCTCATTTCCACAACAGTTTGTGGGGACAGAGGCCTGTGACACTCAACATTATTAGCAAGGGAAACATAAAAGAAAAGTTTTCACACTGCTTTTAAAAACCAATCAAAACCCCCCAAGACTGCACTTAACCTTACATTCATAGGGTTTTTTTCCCTTTCCCCCCTTCCCCTCCCCAAAGACTTAAACACTATTTGAGCAGGTTTTGTACAAGTTTCCTACTGACAGGGAAGAGGACAAACAGATTTTGGTGCATCTGGTGCAGCATCCAGGAAACTCGAGTTTTCTATTGACGTTGTTTTTGCGACCACGACAGTGGAAATGTTACGACCCAAATCTAACCATGGAGATTTACATTAAAATTAATGGACTTATCATAGTAGCCATTCTTCAAACAGAAGAAGCATTCAAGGAGTTAGAGTTGGATTTACAACTAAAATATAAAGCTCAATATTGATGTTCAATTTCAGCAGGGTTAATTTTTGAGATCATGTTTTAAGTGCCAGTGAATCTCAGGCTCGCTGCTGCTCTCGAGGAAGGCAATGGCAAAACTCCCAGCTGACTTCAATGAGAGGAGGAGCAGACCCTGAATGGAAACAACTCCATATGGAAGTGGCAAGTGTTCAAAGATGAGTTCGTATCAGCAGAAAATACACATGTGGCCTGACAAAAATACAAGAAGGGTCAAGGAAACAATGTCTGCCTTGGAAAATCCAAAATAGCAAGCAGAAGATCTCAGATTGAGGAGAAAGGATGGTCTGGGGACAGGACGCTGGCTGCAGCCTCTGAACATCAAGCATGGTTTCTTGGTTTATCAAGAACTGGATGCACATGGACAGGCTGGCACGAAGTCATCTAACACCACATGCAAGCAAACCAGCCAATGGGGCACCAAGCAGGATGGCTGCAGCCAGGGAGTCTGCAAACACCATAACATGCACCTCCTGCCAAGGATGAGAAAGATGAATAAATGAAATGAAGGGGAAGCTGTAAAAATGCACTTCTTCAAGTAGCTAAAGTCCAAATCAAGCTACTGAAGCTCAGATGCTTGTCAGAATTTGGAAGGAAAAGGCAGAAGGAAGGGGACACTTAAACAAATATCTGTGGAATGTCTTTGGAAACAGGGGAGGTACCTGTGGATGGGAAGAAAAATGTAACACCTATATATAACAGCAGTTCTAGGAAATCTGTTTTAATCTCTAGATCAAGGAAATTAAACACCAGTCAGCCTGATTTCAGCAGTGGGAAAGATATTGGAAACACTAATCAGGGACAAAATAGAGAAAGTTATGATTTAATTAAAGATATTCAGCATGGGAGATCATACGTAACAAAATTAACAGAATATTTGGGAAAAAAATACCCCCCCCAAAAAATCAAAAAGAATTGAAGGAAGCCAGGAACATGATTTACGTGGACCCTGCGAAAAGTAATGTTGCACGATCCCCTAGCAGGCTACAATGTTGTAAGTTCTGATGAGAGGGTGAGCTAAATAATTCATAACAAACTGGACAGTGTATGAGGGCACAGCACTCTGCATGCTAACAGCAAGAGAGAAGAGTGATGGGAGGTGATCACCAAAGATCACTAGATAGTCCCAAAGATCACTAGAGAAGATGGTTTTATTCTGCTTCTATTTCAGTGGCATGCAAAACCAGGATGAAGTTTATTCAAAGTAGAAAATGGAGAAGCTACAGACAATAAGAAGGATAAATAAATAAATAAATAATAAAAAAAATCCAGCTTGCCTTTTAGTGAGCAGAGAAAGTGATGGGATGCGATTCAATAAAGAAAAAATGTCAAGTAGTGTGGTAAGAACAAAAGACAGGCGCCACTCGCTTTTCTCCTTAGTGGAGATGAAAGGGGCAGAAATGTAGTGAATAATTAGAAATTAAACTCTAAAAATTTTAAGCCTAGGACCTAATGTCAGCATACAAAGAAGCAGAGATATTTCTGGAATTTTCAAACTGAGGCACTGGGTAAACTGCAAAATGATTCCTCTAGTGTGTAACGGGTAACGAGGAAATATTTGGAGGACCGTACTCTAACTTCGTCTATCTTTATCATTAGTCATGTAGAGAACATCTGAAGAGCCGAGTGGCAAAATTACTCCAGTGAGTCAAAATCAAACCATATCAGTATTCTCTAAAAGCTGAGGTAGGGAACACACAAATGCCAGAGAAGCCTCAAGTTACAGCCGTGCCTAACAAGTGGCCACAAGCTGAAGCTAAGGAAAAGCAGGCACTAATGGAATTTAGGTGGAATTTCTTTATGCAGAGATGATAGCCAATGTCACATGCAACACAGGGCAGCATTAGTAACCTATGGAAAAATATTACACTGTGACTAATTCAGAAGAAAAGACAAAGAATGAAATGATCTCCCTGGCTTTCATCCTTCAGTACTATAAAACTATATAAGCTGCTACTCAAGTGAAATATTAAAATAAAGACTGTTCTCTTTGTCTTATGGGCTAGGTAAGCAGTGCAAGCTGGCACAACTCTGCAAATTTGCATGCATGTGACATATGAAAGCAAGTAACCGAGAAGTGTCAGAGGACGCACAAAGAGCCATCCGGTGCCTCACTGCCTGGCAGCCTCCGCAGGTCTGCAATCACACCTAACTCACTTCACCTGCTTTGGTGGGGTTTTTATTATTTTCCAAGCAAGAATACATCACAAAAAGAGGCCTTCAGGGAATACTCTTGATGATTTTGTTTCTTCTCATGGTAGGTCTTAGGCACCTAGCATGAAGTTACTAGAAGTGTGAGGCTGGAAATTCTATTGCTCAAACTATCACAGAAACAAATGGGATTTACATGCAACAGTACAGCCACAGTACGAGGGATAGACTGGTATCTACAGCTGTCTGTAAGTGATAGCACAGGTTTTATTGCCTATGCCATAATGCAGTTTTATTCTTGAATATTTTCAGCAAAATAACACCAGTCCAATAGCATGGAGGAGACCCCATACTATTGCATTTCAGTGGCCCTTCTTAGGGCTTAGGGATTTCAAGCAGGGAGCAATACCTTGCAGAGAAGCATTTCTGTTGGGACTCTCTAAAAGATGATACAGGCAGACAAGCAGAGCTTGCTTTCCAGATGGGGCCAGGAGCAGGAGAGGAGGGTGGAAAAAGCCATGAAAAGATGCAACAACATGGGGCTTGGGGAAGATATTTAACACACCAAAATACCACCTCCACACAAAAAAAGAAACCCACAAAAACCAAACCAGCCCCAATCACTCAAAATAAGAATAACCCAACAACAAAACTCTCTCTGTTACAATTTTTCAGATTTGCTTACAATCAAAACCTTCTTCAAGTTCATGGAGAGTTTCTCACCAAGTTCAGACAGGCACTGAGCCCATTCTTACTTTCACTTACAACACAAAACCACGGTAAAACCGTCCACAAGGCTTGGCCCTATGTGCGGATTTTGCTAGCTGTTATGTTCAGCTGTGTGGTCCTGTACATGCACAGAGCATAAAGACAAGTCACAGAATGGTCTGGGTGGGAAAGGAACTTCAATCCAGTTCCAACCCCCTCCTACAGGCAAGGACACCTTCTACTAGATCAGGTTGCTCAAAGCCCTGGCTAGACTGGCCCCTGCTTTAGGAAAGAGAGTTACCTCCACATAACCCAGGCACATACCTTCAGTGTATAGCCTGAAAACCAATATTTTTGTAGTGAAAGCCACAAAAGCTGCCCAACAACATCACCCTCTGCAAGCATGGCATAACAAATAATAGAAATACATAGATCACAAGACTAGGACATGAATCAATAGTGAGAAAAAAGAGGGTGAAGAAAGGACACAGAGGCAGATCTGTGGCACTCGAAGAACACAACATGAGCTTTATGCTACAGGTGCTGTGCCCCCAGCTGCCCCACACCCCTGCCTTACTGCTTGGGAAGTCATATTCTAATCCTAACAGAGGACACACATTATGTCTTTCCCATTCTGGACCTAAACATCACCATCATGCTACTTCACACTGGGGCACGAGGTAGATGCAGAGGCTCCTGCAGGGAGGAGAGGCAAGGTGGGGTCCTGCTACCTGCCAGCATACTCCGTTACTAGTTACCCAAAGCCAGAAGGGGATGGTTTGGGTAATGCATGACATAGGTGTGTTTTGTTCAGCACAAAGCAGGCATCTCCTCTGCCTACACTCCTACCGTCCATCCAGGAAAAGGTTATCATGAAGATACGGCTATGAGGATTCATATAAATAACACTAAACTTTGATTTGCAACAGAGTCTAGCACAGCTCCTCTTAATTACACCCAGACCCATGAATACAAGGTGCCTAGAGTGAAAACAAAGGGTTAAAATACCTGTCTGGATTTTTTTCTTGAAAATCAGTCACTGAGAATCATCTGTCAGTAAGACAAAATTAATTACTACATGCAAAATTGAAAAAAAGCCAACATAAATTTAAATATTACATAATATACAAAAATGTTCATTAAATCCTATTGTTAATGATGCATGTTCACCTTTCTAATACTCAAACTAGCCAAGATTATTATACCCAATTTGCAGTAATCAAAAAGGAGAGGAAAAGAAAGGACTTTTTTTTTTTTTTTTTTTTTAATTATTTTATCTGACTTTACAAGCTTTGGAAAAAGCCTTCCACAAATTACAGTAACTTGCAAAATTCGGTCATGTTTTTGAATACTCTTAGAGGGCTGGTGCTGAAGAAACTGCTGAATTTTAAACGTTTATGCTTAACAAAGCTGGTAAATAGAAGCCTTAACCACTTTATTCACTCAAATCAGGGCAATTATTGCCCTTTTCCCTTGCAAGTATTTTGCTAATTTATGCATAGTTAGTTTTACTTATACATTAAATCAATTACTGGTAATATTTTAAATATATTTTTAACACGTGAACATAGTTTACACTGAAGCTTTAAGGCCTTTTTTGGAGAAGGTTGTACATGTTTACATTCAAAGGGCTTTCAAAATCTGGCAGCAAATACATGCTCAATTTCCCTTGAGCAGAGGCACAGCCTCCCGCATGCCAGCACACAGGCCAGCACCCGGTGTGCCTGAATGCTACAGGAACCATGGTGAGAGTCCAAGGGACCACCTCCCACCTCCAAAAAGAGATAAAAAAATTAGATAAATCCTAGCCAGCACACTACGTGGAGTGCAGCCTCCAGCTCGCATAATTCAGACACTTGGGGCTGACCACCTCGTACCAGCTCTCAAAACCAGTCCTTGCCATATTTAGCCCAAATACCAAAGGCTGTTGGGATTTTGATTTCATCAGAAGCTGGCTGCATTGCTCCCTGTGAGGTGCTGCTGGGTGCTTCAGGTGGGAGACTGAGCAGCCTTTTTATTGTGGTTCAAAGCTTACAAAACCAATAAATACCTGCCTCCAGCCAGACAACATCCAGCTGACTTTCAGACTGCCACTGGTTACTGCCCTGGCCAGAAACAAGTATCATCAAAGCATGGAGCCTTACATCCAGGAGAGCAAGGCATGGGTAGATCATCTGCTATGACAAATGTATACAGCATGAAGATCTTCCTTGCTCCACGTCTCCTTCCATAAAACTTTCGTTATAAAAAAAAGGGGAAAATCTTGCAAAACAACTGCTAGTGTTATGGAGCCTATGCTCCTATGTCAACAGGCTAGAAGTCCTATGTTAACAGGCTAGAAAGGTGTGAATGCTCCCACAACAGGGCAGTTTTGAGGAGGCCACTCCTCCCAGCTGGACCAACAGCCAAGATGTAGCAAGGCTGGGTCCATGGGTCCTGCCCCAACAGCCAGTCAGCAAATTACTAGTTCCTTTTGGACCCAGCTTCCTCAACTAAGAAAGCTGAGACTGCAAATTGCTATTAATAATTGGAAAGGAAAAGTGTCTTTTGTTGAAGACATGAAGGGGATGGGGGGAATAATAAAGCAGCAGAAAATGGGGATTGGTTGCCAAACTGGAAAAATCAATTATTCTACTGAACAACATTAGTGACAAATATAGCTGCCCCTACTCCCTCCTCCTCCTCCATTGAACAAATTGTTAAAAGAACCAACAATCTGTTGAATGCCAGCCCCCAGTGTGGTGTCATCATTTAAAAAGTGAACACAGAAAAGGTCTTGTTAAAAAGGAGACACAAAGCTCCAGACACACTTTTGGATTCGACCTCAGTGAATCCCAGCCTTCATTTTGTGGAGTTTAAAGCAGCCATTCTAAACCGAGTGTTTGATCATATCGATGCAAATAAATGCTTGAAAAGCATCCGAAACAGCCCAGATCATGATGATAGTGCTTGGATTCATTCCATCTAAGAACAAATTCCTACAGTCACTTAGCCCCCACCTAAGACCATCTTCACTTGGATTTTTTTTTTTTTTTTTTTAAGCATGTAACAACTTTGGTTTTGGTCCAATTATTGCACTTTTATATGCAAAATGAGATTTAAGAACCAGCTGATAAATGCTTCTCTTCAAGTGAGGATGAATAGAAACCTGATGGTGACACACTGGGTTGGCAGCCATTGGGTGTGGAGCAAGGTCCTGTAGGTTTCTTTGGAAGAACTGCTCTTGCACTCTTGCATTAGCAGCAGACAAAGAAAAACGGTGGGAATTTTTCTTCCATGCCATGTTGGTGATTAGGTTAGTTGAGTGAAATGGGAGGTGTCTGTAAGACGAGGCTGCAGCGTGGGGGCTGAGGCTTTGCTTATGCAGGATGAGTGCTGGGAGCAGGTACCCCAAGAGCAGTGGCATGACTGGGGACCCACAGACCCATTTCTTTGAAGAGCTTTTATATCTTTACTGTTAAAGTAGCAATCTGGTAAAGGTGGGGGATTCAATACCAAGAGATAACGAATATTTCCAAGAGTAACCGGGGAAGTGATGCTCCATGCCAGGAGAAGACCATGGCCAACTCACCATTACAATGGTTGTTGTTTGGCCATCTCAGGCAACCAAGTTATGATTTTTTTAACATTTCCAGCCTGTGGCAGGTGGGTTCATGCATGTCTGCTAGTAAAACAGAATCTCATGGCAAGCTTCAAAGCTGTCTTTATACTTGTACTCTCAGGCACTTACTACAAGGAATGTAGCCATGCCAATATGCTTTGGTTGCCAAACTGATAAAATGAATAATGCTGGACACCATTTTGCCTTTTTTTTTTTTTCTCGTCAGATGAATACATTAAAAAAAAACATGCTAAAAACCTAAGAATCATAATAGCTGTTGAGCATTCAGCAGATGGTACCATCTAGACCCATTTAGTTCGAGGCCAAACAGTCTAAATCCCGATTGCAGCCAAGAAATAAAATTTAATAGTGATAAATAGGGAGCGAAAGCAATGACTTGAGGAAGCTGCAGGGATCATCCATTCCTTTTGCTTGAAAAATAAAGGGCAGTTACTATACTTAGTGGTAGGAGATTTGACCAATGTGCCAACAAAAAAACCAAACTTGATTCTCATCTAATCTGTAAAAGTGCCATTTCAGGAGTCACGTCAGATTTACGGAGGGGTAAAGGGATCCAAGTCAGGCTTAATTCTAGTTTTGCTCTTCAAGAAATATCTTTAAAATAGCAAACCTTTGAAATGAAACCAGTTACTAAAATATTTACATTAAGAAAATATGCCATGGCTGCACCAAACACGGAAACTGCTATTTTCTGTTAATATTTTTAAAGTTATTTTTGAATTCTTTCTGATAAGAGTTACTTTCAGAGAGGAAAGCACAGCAAAAACGAAAAAAGAGACAGATTCCTAAATACTCAGTGCAATGAAAGTCTGTATATACTTTTCATGTAAGCATACATTATGCCTTCCATATTGTTTAAACTTGCTCATCACTGAGCTTCTCTACATGTAACTAAATTACAAATGGCTCAGTGCTAACAAAACATAGCAAATTAAGACAGAATCAGGTCAGACTTCTGTTTGAATTATCTAAGTGAGTCTCTAACCTGGTGCAGTATTTGTCCACAGTCAAAAATACATTAAATGCACACAAGCATATATATGCATATGCGTATGTATGTCTAGAAGAGTGTGAACAAATGCATTAAAATAAAAAAGACGAAATGCAGGAGCTGAAGTCCGTCTGCCACAGTATATTGCCAAGGGATGAGGGAGGAAACAGGACACATTTAGACCAAGAGTCCTTAATTGTGGATACAATCAGTCCCAAAAAAAAAAAAAAAAAACCAAACAAAAAAAAACAAAAAAAAAAAAAACCACCAAAAAAAATTGAGACATAAGATGAAGCATCTGCATCTTTGAATATGTGATCTAATCCTGCTATCAGGTAGACAGACACCAGCTCAAATACTCAGAGACTGTGTGAAATTACAGGCAGAAATCTATAGGTTCACAGGAAAAAAAATGCTAAAGGCATTTTGATCAGCCTAAAAGGTTCATTGCTAGGAGAAAGCAGTAATACTGCACATTAATGAAAACTTGAACCTATCACCTGCTGTAATAATTATCATGCTAATATGGGGTGTTGCCTCGGTTTGTGGGTTTTGGCATTCCCATTACTACCAGAAACCGCAAATTCAAACACTGTATGTGTAACACATATGTAAAGATCCTCACGTTAATGCTGTGCAGAAGAAATAAATTATGTTTGTATTTTATTTTTTTTCCTCCTTTTTACTTTTAAATTTCCTTTAACTAGGTGAACCTCAGGCTGTAGAAATGCATGCAGGAGTTGTAGCTACACAGATACCAGCATACAAATCTCTGCTGTACAGGAAACACACAAACACTAATTCATTTTCTATATAAAATGTAAAACTTCACATGTTCTGTTCAAGCTCATTACTGACTAGTATCTTAAGCTTGTCAAGTGTTTTAAAGGAGCTTTCCAAGAGAAGTTTGTAGTTAAGCATATGGTAAGCTCGTCCAGTCCATATGACTGGTTGAGCATCGACCACTACTGTTGATTCAGTTTCCCTCAATATTATGACAGTATTTGTCAATGAAAATTAGATTGCTGTCAAACTTTTCCCACTAAACTTACGGCATAGCACTAGGAGAGAGCCAGCTTCATGACTCAAGCCAATAAGGCCTCTTCTAAATACTCCTTTATTTTACTCATTTATGGAAGAGTCCCTGTGGATTTATTCCTGACTTTTGCAATAACCAATAAAGGCTTTCCAGAGCTTTCTGTGAAAAAATTCTGTGAACCTATATTTAATGTATTTATTGTTTTTTCTTACATTCTGTGAAAATCACACATGCAAACAGCAGCAGCATTATATGGGCAATCTGTAAGCGCAGGTGCATTTACAGACAGCAGAATGAGCGATGATGCTTTGCCGAACCCGAGGAATCACACACGAACGTAACACGTCCTGCTTGCGTATACAAATATCTGCTCAAGTTCGTATTTCAAGGGTCAGGGAGAAACCACATAATGAAAAAAAGTCTCAAAAACCCTGGACCAAAGAGGTCCAAAAATAACACTTATAGCTTTACTGTCTTTAAAATAATTCAAAGGAGTTAGTTGAGGAAAAGTTGCATGTTTTAAACAAACATGCTGCAGATTTCTTCCTTTCCTTTGATTTTTTTTTTTAGAAATGCTGAGAAACAATTCCCACGAATAAAGAACTTTACAACTTCACTGAGCAATTACGTCAGCAAAGGCTGTTTCTTAATCAACCTTAAACTTAAAAAAAGCAGCATTATATCCATTTGTGACTTTTTTAAAATATCACATTAAAAAAAGGTGTAATGGAAGATGCCAACAGTGAATAAGCAGTCTGGGAAGGGAAAAAAAAAATATATATATATATAGATGGTTATATCAAGAAAAACATGGCATTAATCGCAGTAAGCGATGAAAGACAGTTGCCACTTTTATGTGGTGTTTTGCCATCTCCCTTCTACATGTGAATCTAGTCTCAACTACCAATGTAAGAAAATATTTGTACCATAAGACTGATTTAGAGGATCATTCTGAAATTGTACTTCTTCACCACTGTTCTCCGTGCCTCTCCTGAACACGTTTCTCATTAGATGATGCAGCCAGCATCTCAGGACCAGCAAATCCATCCTACACGATATTTACTGAAGTGTACCACCAAATTTTAGAAGCCATCCCCGCTGCTGTTGTGTCAGCTCTGGGCAGCGAGCCTTAGCTTTGACCAGGCAAATCCCACAGGAGACATGCCGAGGCACGTTCCTGTACCTATCACAGGTGATTTTCAGAGGCCAGAAAAAGCTAAGTTCCGGCTTCCTCTGTGTGGGATAGGAGGCACACTGGGTCTGCTGGAGCTGGTTCCCAGTTTTGCCCAGGCTCACTGGTCGACAGGATGCCATTACAGGTGGTAGAGGCTTTTCAAGCTCAGCACCAGATGAAGCAGCTCCAAAACTAGGCACCACTGTACCCTGGGACTTTTATCTGTAATTCCTATTGCATTATTAAACCAATCCTGCTCAAACAGATGGGCACTCTTTCCATCCAAACACAGGAGCTAGTAAACACCTTGCACCTCCATATTATTCCACAATAAGGGGCTTCAGTTTGATGGTTCTACTCTAACAGATCAAATTCACATGAAGATTGTGCTGCTGTAGAAAATCAGAAGTCAAGATGCTGTTCTCTTTTCTAATCTGGGGCTGCAGGAAGACAAATCAACAGCAGTGGAGCTTTTCTCCTTTTGGGAACCTTTTGTAAGGGACAGAGAATAGTGCTCAAGGTCATTGGCTTTGGTATTTCTGACAAAATTATTTGTCTGCTCTTAAATTCAATGGGCAATTTCAGTTGCAGCCACTTCACAAAGCCTAAATTTGGCAGTTTGTAATACTTAGTCAGTCTGTTGGGAAGGCAGCAATGTCCCTAAAATACAGATATGGAATTAAAATATGGAGCAGAACAATGGCTCTATTTGTCTCTTATATAGAGACACATACACAGAGATTACTCGGATGGAAAAAAGGATATACGAAGAATCCCAGAAATGACAAGCACACATTAAGCATCATCATGTTTTAGACTGAGATATTTCTTTGAGAAATTAGTTGCTACTCAGAGCCATACCTCCGCAGCACACACATGGCATGGGTACGCCAAGCAATTGGAGCAGAGATTAGCTGGAGAATCTAGCAGAGAAAAATGGGAGAAGGCTGATACATATCTATGTTCAAAGGTGATAATGTCACCCTGCCCCATCACAGTTTCAGTAGTCTGATGGTGGAATTTAAGTCTCTCTCATATCGAGTACACAAAGAGGTGCATCTTGGCAGTATAACAAGAGCCAATGTGGGTGGCAAGGTAGCTGCAAATTTAAGCATGAATGCTCTGGATGTGGGGGCTTGCACCTGATTACCAGATGCTTCAAGCAGATGGCCAGGGAGAGGAGAGAACAAGACTCATGGTTGCTTTGATAGGGTTACAAAAAGCACCAAAACCAGAGAATAGGAAAAAAAAGAAAGCTTCCCTGACTGCACAAGGTATCAGATCAACAGGGCCACTGAGACTGATGGAAATTGGGTTGAGGAGAGCGGGGTGGGGGTGTGTGTGTGTGTGTGTGTGTGTGTGGGTGTGTGTGTGTGGAGAAAAAGAAGAAAGAAGAAAAAGATTACTACTACTATACAGAACAGGGAGCTGCTATTTAAGCACAAGATATTCTTGGGTTTTTCTTCTTAGGAGGAGTTCCTCCCATAGGAGGCTTTACACTGATGTATCATTTAGTGTGTGTGGGAGTCAATATAGGCTTTTTCTTTGGGGCTGTGAATGAGATTTCCTACAAGCAGTCAGAAGTGCCAGGGCTTGTAAAAACTAGAACAAAACATAACGTTGCAAAGGACAAGTAAAAATACTCATTTTGTTCACTTTTCAGGAAGATGGTGGCAAGGTTTTGAGAAAGAGTATTTCCACTTCACTCAACACAGGGTATAGATTTGAGAATTTGACTCTATTTGACCCTGACAAGTAACCAGACAAGATTCAGTTGAGCTCAGTGATTTGAGCAGTATTTGTGTAACAGGACATCTGATCCTCTCTCAAGACCATTTGTCCCAGCACTGTTAAAACACAATTCTGATTGGTACAGGCGGACAGGGCACCTCAAAAGACACGAGCCTTCCTGGCCTGATGTCCCTAATAGCAGAGTGTTCATAAACCACAGGTAACCAATGACCTGAAATCATTAAAAATCCAAGTTCATCACATTTCTCAGGAGGAGGCAACTTCGGCTGGGCATCTTGGCTAACCTCCCACTCCGATCACTGCACCCTGCCAGCTCCACTGCTCTGTGTCCTTTCAGTTTAGTATTTTGCTCTCCATAGCTCCTTCCTACTGTTTCCGAGGAACACACAGTATAGAGATGCATGCCCTCTATACTCACTGCCAGTGATCAAGCTGGTTCTCCCATACCCCAGTGCTACAGAAACATGGCAGAGACAGAAACATCTCACTGAGCACCTGAATACAGCATCCAGCTGACACAACCCCCTCGGACCCTGCAAGGCAGGGTGTCCAGGCCCACATTCAGAATCATAACATCAGGTTTATGCTGCCAGACTCCATAAAACCTGCATTGACATGAGGATAATGAACATTTGATTGTTTAATGTCATTTAAAAATTCTTAATGTACTGCAATGGAAAGACGGAGTTGTTGTTAGGAGCAATGAAGGATGGTAGCATGTTGTCTGCATGACTGCCAAGCCCAAAAGCCCCATCTTGCACCTTTCTGGTGGTGGAAAACCACGGCCAAGAGGTTTGGCACATCTGGGGCGGGAGGCTCAAAACCTGCTCAGAGGAGACTCCCATGGGGACCAGCACCCCCTCAACCACAAAAATGCACAGAGAGAGAAACCATCCCAGTCACAGGAACAGTTTATTTAGCATCTGGCAGCCCAACAGGCACATTTCTAGGGGACTAATGGGTGCAGTTGCCCCTCCACCTCCCCATGGTGCCCACTGGTACTTGGGAGCAGAGAGAAAGGGCAGCACGGGGAGAAGAAACGAGGATCCTTCTTACTGCGGCCTCTCTTCAGTGCGCTAATCATTGCGGCACATCCGCTCAGCATTACTTTTCCTTCTGCACAAATAATTAAGAAACACCTGTGTTCTTTTCATTCAATAGCGCACGTTTCTGAGAAAGCCACTCTTTTAAGCTTAGATTATTTTCTGTTACTGCAATTCAGCTGACAAAATAACAATGACTCACTTTGCCAAGGACTGAGAAAGGGGGGGGAGGGAGAGGCTATCAACCATACTGTTAAAAAAATAAAATCACATATGTATTCTTGAAAATAAAAAAGAAGCAACCTCCACATTTATCTCCTTCAAAATGGCCGGTGCCCCCATGCAACTTTGAAATCTGAATAAACTCCTGGAGGTGACTCTTTGCCAACATTCGCTCCTATGCCAGCTTTCTCACAAACGAACAGCTTGTATCTCCATGAAAACCAATGGATGGAACAAATTGTATTAAATTATGTAAAATGATACTAAAGAGCACAATCTACCAGTAAAAAAAAAATATTTAAAAATTGGAAAATCTTGTTTTTATAAATTTGAGAAAATTGTAAAAGATAATTAGGAGGGGGAAATATAAAATTTTTATTGCACTTAAAGTGATGTCTCGTGGCTTTAAGCAGGAAATGAGATTTATTCTCTCATAGGTCAGGCACACATAATTCTTTGATGTCATTGACACCTGTGAGTTATTTAGTCTTCCTCATACTTTAGCATGTAGAGAAATCCCATCTCTATGAAGCTGAGCATAGCCCTGTGACAGTCTCAAATTGTCCCTCCCCACCACACTGTAGGAGCTGTCAGCGCACATTATGTATCCAAATTTCCTTCTACTTCTCAGAGACCCTTTTTAGAGGGGGAAGGGGATGCAAATAACTGTAATTAGCACCAAATTTGCTATATCCTCAGAAAATGATTAAGGATATTTTCAGCACCTATTGGGGACTTTTGTAATTTAAATATACTGATATGTCCATGCAAAGAACATTCCAGTAACTTTGCCCGAAATGAGTTTTAAATTTATGATTTCTGAGCATGAGTCAGTTAATCATGAACAAAAAGATCTGACTATTTCTGTATCCAGGGTGGCAGAGAGGGTGAGGTTGTGAGAGCTTTTGGCTGGTTTGAGACATTAAATGACACTACACTGGCATACAATAGGATGCTGTGATTCAGGGCTTGCCTGCATGAGCGTTATTTCTCCCCCTTCCTCCTCCCCCATTTTTTTTCCCCTTTGTCCCTTGCCAGTGCAAGACCCCAAAATGCAGACTCATGATTCTTGGCTGCAACAGATAGTTAATTTATTCCACAACTGCATTAACTCAGTGTACATCTAAACCTTCCTAACCTATCTCTGGAAGGATATTTTTATGCCACATGAGCAAGGGTTAGCTTTAACTCTCAGTTCTACCACATAAGTCTCTACAGGAGATTTTTACAATCTTAAAAAAAAAAAAAAAAAAAAAAAAAGTAGTAAAAAATAACTTCTGCAGCCAGTAAAGCACATACAAGAACTGCTCAGCAGGACAAATGAGCATTGTAGCTTCCATAGTCACATACGCCACAGGGAGCCTCAACTAATTTCCACTCTCAATAGAGCTTATACAGACCTGGGAGCTTAAAATTGTTCCTGTCTTTCCATTGAATAACACTGGGATCCTATAAAAAAGACACTCCTTTCCTGAAGGGCAAGAGGAATTTGAAGGCCTCAAGGCTGCAGAGGTAGAAGTTTCTCTGCCCCATTCCTATTTTGCTGCATGGTGGCTGGTGGAGCCAAATACACCCAGTAAAACACAGGAGATTTCTCATCCCACCACAGCCTTGAACCCCACCTCCACTGCTGGAAAAAAAGCCCAGCTGAGACTGCCTGAGTGTGGGAGCTGAGGGCAGGATTGCCTTCTAGAAAACAACTGTACTGTTGCTACTTTTGCAAACAGGTAGTGCTTAAAAGCTGGCTTTGAAGGGTTAATGCTGTGACTTGACAAATAAAATCTCCCCTTCTCTGTGATCCAGTTGCCACCACAGCCTACCCTCGTGACTCACAGCAGCTGGAGTTGCTAAACTGGCAGCGTCACAGTGTGGCATCAGGAAATTTAAGATAAAAAACATATACAATGTAAAAATAATCCTAATAAATTCTGGAACATGTAGATGTGTAAAGCTCCATGCGCTAAAAAAGCATCCTGCTAGAGAAACTATTTTTAAAAAGGCTATTAGGAGGTGTGAAAGCAAAGCTGTCTATTATGTTTCTAAAGAAAGGCACCAAATGCTTATTTTTCATCCCGGTGAATTCTGAGTGACCGTGTTTGACAGACAGTTAGCACAAGGTCACTACCAGTCAGCGGGCTGCCGGCCAGCCAAACCTCCCTACATTGGAGGGACCAGACACTTGGGGAGAAAACTCAACTTGCTGAAACAATGTTGGTTTAGATCATCTGAATGAAACCAGATCTCAGCTGCTGTTTTCTGGGCTTCTCTTCCATACCTTTTCTTATGCAGCAGGATAATTCCATATATATTTTTTCCATCATTGAAATCCAGCAGCTCCCCTACTTATGTGTTCTTCATGTGGTAAATCGAGGGAATAATAAAGTATAATAATAAAACAAGACGGGGAAAATAATTCCTTCCCCTCTGTGCGACTCCTACCGCAGACAATGCAATTCCCACAACACATGTTTGCAGGGGAATCAGAGCACACTCAGGGCTGGAAGTGCAAATTCACCTCATCCAAATGATTAAACTAGTAACAGCCATAAACAAGGAGCTTTTTATCCCACCAGTTTTGGGATGGGTTAGTGCTTTTCTCCAAACAGTCTTCCAACAGTTTACGCTAACCAAAATATTCCTCCAAAAACACAGCCTTGAAGTGACCAAATAAACAAGAGGATTACTCCCAGGGGGAGAAGGGCAGCACATGGATGGGAAGCAAACTTTGAGGGGCTGTGGCAGGGTCCCACACAAAGCAGGTGAGCACCATGGTCACCTTTTTGTCCATGTCCAAGTTGTCATTTCATTTTATGTCTAATCTGCAGCAAAACTAATGCATTCAGAAACTCCTTCCTTCTGCTTTAATTCCTGTAATTTCAGCTAAAAGTTCTGTCAGTTTTTTTGGGTTTTGTTGGTGTTTTCTTTTTTTTTTTTTAATGTTGACTCTCTAAACATTTAGGTTTGCAGATTTATTTATTTTAAAATAAAAACAGTTCTAGGAGGAGCTTTAAGAAAGCAGTTTTTGAAGGAAATGGACTCTGCAATCAAATTTCATCTTTATCAGTTGTCCATCACCTCATAATGAAAGATCAACACTCCCATTTCTCATGCTTTTTCCTCCCTGAAGGTGCAGGCACTCCCACACCTTTACTGAGTCTGATACACAGCTCCCAAAGTACCAGGAGGATTTTCCTGCTCTATGGTTGGAGCTAGATGATCTTTAAGGTCCCTATCAACCCAAACCATTCTATGATTTTATGACTTCAGAAGCCTTTGAATCAGACCCAGTCTGTAGCAAAAGTGCAGGGACATCCTTAATTTGCTTTCACACCAGCTTCTTTTTTTTTTTTAAAAAAAAACATATTTCATCATTACAATCTACATTTTCATTCACAAACATATTTTTCATCATATTTTATCATTTCATCTAAAATGATACACCAAGTGCTACCTAAAAGGCCAGTTTAATATTATTTCTTAGAAGGAAAAGATCTGACTCTGATTTCACTCAGAACTTGCTGCCATGAAGCCATAGGAGTTACACTGGTATAAAATTAATATAAATAAGATCGGGATCAGCTTACAGGTGTTAGGCAACAGAGTAAAAGAACACACAGTTTCTAACATGTGTAGCACTCTACACATGTGTTGCGAGTGCTATTTAAGCACAAAGCAGTTGAATGAATAAAAGAATGTCTTTTTTTAAAAAAAACCCAACACAACGGTGATTTATATGTCATTGCAAAACACCAAGGGAGCAATTTCTTTCTCCCCCAAATGCCGCCTGACAATCCGGAGCACATGGACTAATAAGAACCTTATCTGAATCCAGTGCTTCTAAAAATATGAGGACTATCAAAAATACTTATACAGGTGACACGCAGTTTTTCCATTAGACTTTTATGCAAGAAATTGGGCTTGCATATTACACATGATTCAAAAAGAATAATTAAAGTCCTACATGGACACATATCTGCCTCAGGGCAGACCTTTTATGTTGTTTTGCATTCCATGTGTCACTCAAAAGAATTGCAACTGGGAAATGATGTTGAACTAAAATAAGACAAGAACACATTGACTAAAATTATACCCTGTCCAATTTGCTGACACCCCTTTAGACATCTCGCCATGACTGCTCTGGTGCAACCACTGTTCTATGCATGGGTGACATTTAAGCTGAGCATAGTTGTACACCAAAATCAAATAAAGGATTTGAAGACTCCCTCCCCCCCCCACCTTCTTTTTGTTATTGAAAAGTACATGGGATTTGAAAGCAGACGGGAAAAAGACATACTTAGCATGGTGGTCTGCTTTTGTTATACTGTCTAGGAAAAGCATTGTTGGTTTTCTATAATTAATATATTTGTGTGAGAATAATCAGATTAGGAGGCTGAATCTTTAGCCCTTGTGTGCCCAAAACTCCTACAGAAGCTAGAGGGGAATTTCAGCTCACAAGGATAACAGGGCTGAGCCTTTATTCTGCAAAACCAGATTTCCTGAAGCCCCAACATGTGGACACACTTAAGCCACACATTCTTGTCCAGCTCATGGTTTGCCTGGTTCAATTCGCTGTAGATTGAGGCGCTAGGGTGGTGCAGGACAACAGCCCACCTTCCAGGGGTCCCAGTATCCCACCCTAGCCCTTGTCATCCCAGCAGCCCTTCAGAAAGCAAGGAATGCAGGATGAAGAGCCAGGGATTTTTATGATGCGTTAAATCCTTTTTTAAACCACTCAGAGCTAAATTTAACACATCCTCTGCACACTACCCATCCTACCTTTCCTTCCCCACCTCTAGCCTTCTCTTTGGCTGTTTTGTTTTCTCTTTCGTTTCACTCACTTCCTTAATTAAGTTGATAATGTAATTATGTCACAGCTGTAGCATCCTCCTCTTGCAGAGGTGGCTGGATTTCTGTAACTTCAGCCTGTTTGATGATTGATTGATAGGTACAGAGATAATTGTAACTTTTCAGAAATGTTGTAAATAAGTTGTAAAAGGAAGGTACTGGTCATGGCACAGAGAAGACCGATGTTTGGCATTGAGCACATTCTGCTTGCTTTCCACAGAAAGCCAGAGCTATGCAGAGGAAGGGGAGCAGCAGGGAATGAGGGTTTTTAATGTAGAGTTCTTGAGTGCTGGGAGACGGAGAGCACTTCAGCTGGGGGAGGGAAGGAGACAGCTTCTCTATCTCTCTTTAATTACCAAGACAGAGGCAAGAAAGCAGCCAGTTCAGTACAGTCTCAGCCTTTATATCACTCCCCCCTCCAAAAAAAGTACACAAAAGGGGTCACACTGAGCTACTGTATATTCTCAAAAGGAAAATCCTGATACTCTGAACAAACGGTTCAAGCTAATTTGACAGATAACTTGTAATCAATATATTTACCTTCCTATTTCACTGGAGTAGAATTTCCTGCGAGGTACTTGATACATGGTAGTAGAAGAATACTATCCCTGACCTTTTATTACATATGGAAATATTTAAGTGTTTTACACCCACACATCACAGCATATTAATAGGAGACAATCTAAGAGAACATTTAACCGAGAAGAGGAAAAAGCTTCATCAACTACTCAAACTTCCAGAAGAGGATCAGAAGTAGCACTTGCCCCTATGAACAAACAAAATGTATCTACTGGGAAATGTAAACAGAGTCAGCATGAATCGCGAGACCTATCATGTTTTAGAGCAAATCCACAAGCACATGCATATTCCAGAAATAAAGCCTATTAGCAGGAGGTCAAGGTTGCACAGTGAAGAAAGCAAAGAGCTAAAACTTGGCCCTTCTTCCTTTGATGCTGGCCCGCTTGCTCCTTCTCTCTTCATACACTACCACTGTGCTCTTCTTGATATCCTGCATCTTTCAGCGTGCACTTAGGAGATGCGTATGTGGAAAACAAAGTTCTCCTTGCGGTGCCTCCATGTGCAGCACAGCCTGCCTTTCCTTCTGAGGGCTGGGGGGATCGTTACTAAAAATACCACTCTTGAAAAGTTACCATGTACACACTAAACTTTGATCTTCCAAGCTTTTTCTATTCCAACTTTAATACTACAGTTTTTATAGATGGCTTTCTGTGTTTCAGTGAAGGGAGAGAAGTGTGATGCCTTTCCCTGGCGTGTCTGGTATTCCATAGAGATATTATCACATGCAGCACTGACACAAGATTTTGCAAAGCTGTTTACAGAGGGCGGGTTCTCCCAGGGAACAAGGTGTTTCTGGTATTTAGCACCAAAATAGAGCAGGTTTTATGGAACATATAGGACACCACATTGCTGGTGCCAAGCCTTCATAGGATCAAAAGACATCTACCTTAGACATACCCTCAGTAAGCCTTTCATCTGGCTCAGGTTTCCCCACCAGGAGAAAAATCACCAAGTTCGCACAGCTGCAAGCCAGGTATGACCAGAACTTTTACCAGGATCTTTGACCATCTTCTGTCTCGCATGTGGTCAAGTCACGAACAGGCTCTGACGTACCCACCCTGTTAACACAGCTGTATACCTCTGGAAAAATGCATTTTAGAAGCAGTTATCCTTAAGTTTTCCTATGCAGAAAAGAGGTGCTCAGATACTTCCCAAGAATTGTGCAAAGAACTGTGAGCAGTTTTCTATGGCTTTAGGGAAGCAAACTATGGGAACAAGATCACACCTGGTGCTGTTTTGGTTTTATGGTATTTGGGAAGATGACTTCTAGTAGGCATCTGCAACCAAGCTGAGGTACAGAACTGCTAATGGGCACTTCAGATCTGTTTCACATGATCCTTATTGTACATATGCCTGTTCAGGGACCAAGAATCCGAGATGGGTGCATCAACTAGGTGCTCTATGTTTCTGATAATGAAATCATTCTAACAAACAAAGTCAGGTGAATAAATAATCTCCAAAATATACCTTAGAACTTTAAAGCTCTGTTGAGATATTTAGGTCTGGACAGTACTGACACTTCATATCACTTCCATGTCACCACAGCTTTAATGTATTTATCATGCATCATTTAGATCCATTTCTTCTTTAAAAAACAGAAATACAGAGAGGAAGGGAAAACACCAAAAAAAAAAAAAAAAAAAAAAAAAAAATCCCAAGGTGTGATAACGTACTGTGACCAAGGGTAACTGTGAAACAGTGAAAAACTTCAGGCAGTTTTCATATCACAGCACTGGTTATTAGGCAGAGATATCTCCTGACAAAAGATCACAACCCCAGTCTTTTCGCACCTCAGGGAGCCCTGTGTGGCCTGAGACAGTCAGCCACGCAGCCTTTCAGGGAGTAGGGGATCTGTGCCCTCTATCATGCAGGAAACCCAAAAAGCAGAGGTACAGTCTTCACAGGAGGACTCCATTAGTGACTGCCAAAAGAGTCTTCCACTATTCTGAAATAGAAATTATTTGTAAAGCAAGGTTAAAGGTCACACACAGGCATTCGCTGGGAATTATTGACATAGGTATGACATAGATGATAGCCAATCAAAAAGCAATTTTATAAACATTGTTATTAAATAGTAGGGTAATTGCTTTAAGTACTGGAGGAATGTCAGGGTCATATGAGAGTTTTGTTGGTGTCACAGTTTTTCATTTGACACTTTGTGGATCAATGACACTTCGTATATTTATTCTGAAATGTGAGCTGTGTCGCCAGCCTAGAAGCTAATCCACATACCACACACTACCCCATACTTATATAGAAATAATTTCTGATTTTTATTTCATTCACTAAGTATCCAGTAATGCAGGCGTCAAAGCTCTCCACACATGAAAGTATGGAAGTAATTAGGGATTATGTGGTAAGTGTACAAACATAGTTTATATTACTGCGTATTAGAAAGGACCCCTTTTATAGCTGCCTTTGTCAATTTGACAGAGCAAAGGGTTTTAATGTACTGTAATAAGAAATGTAAGAGGGGGCAAAGGACAGCATGGCTGTGATGCCTGTTTGTAAACTGCCTGGCCCTGAGGTCCTCCCTCTCTCCTACTCATCTATGCTCCATGCTTATTCTATGGCCATATACATTTTAACCGAGTTAATAGCAGTCTGGGGAGATGATGCTGGGGAAAGCCCCTTAAATGCATGTTGTCAGCTGCCTCCAGATCTTATAGCAGAGCTTCCACCAGGGCAGATGCTTGCAGAAGACAGCATGGTACAGCCAATCAGAGGCAAAATTTGCATGATAAAATGTCTTTTAGAAATTTTTTTACTTCTTTATTTTTGCCCTAGGCCCCAAATGCACTCAGAATCAGGTGACTGAAAATAAATAAATGCAAAAAGTGCCTGCAAGGGGAACAGACAGGCAGGGTAACGTCCAGGTGAGCCCCAGAGCTGATGTTTTATGAGCCTGAAATTTGTAAAGGGGTTCTTGTATGTTCGGTTCATCATCAGGACTACAGAATGCCCTGAGAGGTCGTGTAGCCATGCTTGAAATACCCTGCTCCCCTCCTTTCAATGAAAACCACCTCAGGTACAACTGCTTCTGCAGCCTTCTCATGGCCTCCGCAGGGGTAAGCAAAGGGGTGGAGTAATACAGATTGTTATTTACTATTTAGAAGGCTGATGGCATCCTCTGTTTCACATGCAGTGTAACAGATGACAATAGTGCTTCACTGCAGATAGTTCAAAATTTAAATCATAACGTGAAACATATACTACCCGGTAACGTCCCTGTCACACTCTGTGAACTTTAGCTCAATTAAAAAAGAAATCAGATGACATTGGTAAAATGCTATTTTCAATATAACTGAAAGGAAAATTGTACCAACATCAATTTAGTGCAATTTCAAAACAAAGCCCAAAGGGAAAAACGGAGGAAAAATAAAGGACTACAGCATATGCTTCAGAATTGGGTGGGTACACATAAAATGCAAACTGTCAATTTTGAAAGATGTGGGATAATGGCAATGTACCACTTTTGAACCTATCTGTGTGGTGAACCTAACAGGCATCTCTCATCCTCCGGCAGGTGAGACAGCCAGACCCTCTGCCAGCCAGCTCCGCTCCTTGGACTTGCACCACAGAGCAAATCATGCCACGAGTGGTTAGTAGGTAGCACTAGACGGTGCTCAGAGGAAAATCCAGCCCCAGAGTTACATGTTCCTTTACCTAAAAGACTAAGTGTATTGAGGGCATGCTGGCACGGAACTGTAGTTGCCACCTGCAGCTACCTCCCTTCTCCCTAAGGCACAGGAGCAGCTGGATGGGGAATTTCCAAGGACTGTTGCATTTGTTCTGGCCTTTTACCTATAATGCCAGGTTCATCCCTAAGATCTACGGTACACAGTCTAAAGCCTGGAATAAAAAATAAGCCCTCACAGAAAATATGAAAATCGTATTTTACTGTGATTTATGCAGTAGATAATATCTTCTGGCTGCAGACTGACAGAATTGGTGGTCCCACATTAAATCTCTAATACAAAGCATGCAGAGGTTCCTCAGCAGAATTTTGTACTGTGGCATAAATGCTTTGCTTCCCTAGCAATAATCCAAAGGCAACTACTTCCACAAACAATGTTAAACAAATCAGCATTTCCTGGTGCTCTGGAACTGTAGTAATTTAATGTGGTGGTAGCAGCTTGGCACTTTGGAAAACCAGGCAGTTTGGGTAGCTCTGCAAGTGGGTTAACAGCTTTGGTCTAGAGTTCTGAATCCCTAGAAGTTCCCACTGTGATTTTTGAACAGCAACAATAAATCCAGGCTCCGATAGCGAGCTCACATTTAAAAATAAAGTCACTGATCTCTATTTGGCATGCAGCAGAGATGGAGCAAGCATGAGAAGAAAAGATCAGTCACCAGAAAAAACGGAGTACAGGATACAGGTGATAGCTTTAGTATAATGAATTCCCCATCTTAAAACTTAAGTTTATTACTTACAACAGACAAAAGTCTAGAAGACATGATTTAGATACTCTGTTTAATTCAGCATTAAGAGTTTAGGGATATTCAGGTCCTGCCACAGCTTTGAGAATGTCAGCTCCCACTGATGCCGGATCAGAGGAGTTCAGAACACTGCCTGAACCTGAGCTCTGCTGGTTACCTCCCATCCACACCACTGCAGTCTCCACCTCTCTCACCTCTCATTGCTCACACTGTGCTTGGTGCACAGAGCTAAATGCTCACACTGTGCTTGGTGCACAAAACATCTCTGGGATGCTCTTACTGGCTGGCGATGGAAAGATGACAGAGTCAGCGGAATGGGAGGAAAGACCACAAATTTTACTCATGCACGTACTTGTGAGCATATGTGGAAATAACCAGAACTAGAGGTTTTTGTGCTTCAACACATAGCTGCAGGACCCCACAATCTCTTTCCCTAGCTAGAGACTGTATTGCAAAGAAGGAAAAGGATCAATTCGCATTCCTGCAGAAATCTCTGCCATTTCAAAGCGCAGGGTCTGTCAGTCCCTCTCTGGCATTTTCTGCTGCTGACTGGCCTTTTCCTGTTGGATGCCCATCACCCTACTGCCAGATGGTTTACCTGATTACCCAACCAGACCTCAAAGGACAGTAAAATGTATTCCTCACAATGACAATTCTCCAAATGTATTTCTTCTTGCTTGAATGCCACTGAGTGTCATTATAGCATATAACCAAACAGCGGATCCCTGGTTTAATAGATGACCACTGTGACCCAAGAAGAGACACTTCCTCAGAGATTTCTCTTCTCTATGCCCAGGCACATCCCTCCTCTTTCCAGACCTCCCCCGTCCATGAAGCCAGGCCTCCCCTGCAGGCTTCCTCCACACACCTCAATCAGATGGTATAGCACCAGAGGCTTCTGACAGCATATCTCCTTGGATAAATGGAGACCCCTTTAATCTAGATCCAATATAAAATGAATCAGCCTCAGGTGAGGAAAACTGTAAAGTAGCAGCTTATGGTCACAACATCCCCTGGCATAATGGGAGTTACCTTTGTGTAGGGCACAACAAACCATGCCTTTTTGTCAAGTGGCAGCACTGTGCTTCCCATCCACCTAATTACATGCTCTCCTGGATGGTCAATGCTGTTACATATGACTTACCTAATACTGAATGATAAGAGCAATATACGATGAAACAGTGGAAAGCTGACACTTGTTAAGGGTGACCACTGCAGAAGTGAAGTAAAAAAAACCCCAAACCCACACACGTTTTGCATATAAAAAGAGTACTCTAAGTCATTTGAAAGCCCAATTCTTATCTACCGCACAGGAAAAATGTGAGCCTTATAAAGACTAAATTCTCCACTCAACATATTCAGCATGAAGAGAAGCATATTCAGGAGGTTTCTATATTTGATGATTTTTTCTATTCAAAGTTTCTAATTAGTACTATGCCCTATTCTGTGAGTTTTATTTTCAGCACTAGAGCCAGCACACAACACCCAGAATTCCTATCCTTGAACCGGATAAAAATATGTATGTCCACATTCATTCTGTAGCAACAGATCCTTTTTTAACTGCTTGGTGAGCACTTGGAGCTGGGTTGAGCAAGCACTAGAAACTCAGAATGTTGTCCCCATTACATATCTGTTCATCCATTCCCATTTTATAACAGAAATACTTTTAAGTAGTGACTCTCACTGAATGAAGACATGCTGTAACAGGTTGGTCAGTCTGCCATAAGTCTAGCAGCACATATATTTTGGGACTCAAAAGTGAGGAGGGTTTCTAGTACCTCGATGCCAGCCCTGCTGCCAGTTCTATCTGTAAGCCCGCCTGCCTGCCCTCCAGGGATAGTGAGGCTGTATTCAACACTAGTTTTGCAGCAGCTGCATACAGTTTGTATAACTATTTGTCTCCTGCCTTTGTTTTAGGACAGTTTGCCCCAACTCTGATACGTAATCATCAACGTTCGGTTAGGACACCACAGAGCAGCATCCACACTTCCTCTGTACCCCACTACAACATTGCCGAGTTACCAGCTGGGCTCAAACCACGACATGCCTTCAGTGTTTTCCCAGCCTGAGGACAACACTCAGTCATTCTGCTCCAAAAACTTGCCTTCCCACATTCACACTCTGCCGAGAACCCCTAGAATCTCTCCTTTCCTTTTACTGACATTTAACTCTCATGACCCTGTAGGATCGGGGACAGCTGTGGCTTGCCATGTGCAGTCTCCTCCCAAACATGCCTGGAAGGCAACTCCAGTCCTGCCCACAACAAGTACTCCCAGTACAGATCAAAGGGGTGCACAGGCAAATAGCACAGCTCCTTGGGATTTCCATATCCCATGCACTCTGGGCTTCAATTGCTTTGACCCATACCCTACCAATCAGCTTTGTGGTCCTAAATATTTAGATTTTAAGAGTTTTTCCTGACTCCTGAAAATCTGTCAACACAGCTTACATTTGCATTCAACATTAACAAAGGAAGAGCTGAAAGTACCAAAAAAAATCTTAGGGGTGGGAGAAGCTGGAGGGAGGTCTAACCAAATGAAGTCAAATGCAAATAAAACAAAAGAGGACCGTGGTACACAGCAGGAAAATCAAAAGACAAAATAAAAGATTAAGGAATGCATTAAAGATAAAATTCACAAAATGCTTTAAACGTTGATTCTTTCCCTACCGGTTTTGTTTCATGCAGTATTTCGATGCTAACATCTAATTATTTTTTCCAGTGTTTTATCTCCCCCATTATAGTATCACCAGATTTTTTTTTATTGGCACTTTCCTTATTAATGATTACAACACCTACGTTTAAGGAGCTAAATGAGTTCTCTCTTTTCCTGAGCTGAAGAGAGGGAGGTCAGCAGAGAAATGAGAATTATTCTGTTGTATGCAGATGTGTTATACTCAAAATGATTTTTGGCAATTGAAGTAGCTCCCATAGCTTGCTGAGGCAAAAGAAAGATTCCTCCCTATTCCTAGCTGTGACCCAGGAAAGGTGAGGAGAGATCCTTCTGCTTTCCAGTCAGCCACAAGAAGAATTTAACAAATCCTTCAGCTTCAGTCTAAAAGTACTAACAGTTTCCTTCCAAATAGACTGTTCTTAATTAAACTCCTTTTTCTTTCCAGAATCGCACTGCACAGAAACACATCGACTAAAAAAATGTTTTTACTTTTCTCTCCCTCCACCACGGATCACATCTTGATCCTTGCTGTGGCAAAACGCACCCTAAAAGCACCCTGAACACCACCGGATGGCCTCTGTGTAAGGCAGTACTCACACGGCACGTGGGGAGCACGTCCTCGGCAGCCCCACACGGAGACGGCTGCCTGCAGAGCGACTGGGTGCTGCTGCTCGCTGATGAACTCCATCTGGTGACGTTCCCAGCGGGCCGACGATGCCAGCTGGGGGAAATTAAGCTGTGCTGGAGCTGGGGATGGGGTGGCTGCTGCCCCCTCCCGTGCCATTGTGCGGGGAGAGCTGCCCTTCCCAGGGAGCACGCAGGGATGCTGCCTGAATGGAGCTGGACCTTTACCTTGGCCACACTGCCTCAGAGGCAGGTGTAGAGCTTCTGAGGGTGAGTGTATAACAGAAACCTGGGCTGACAATAAAGCAAGGAAAGCCCAAACAAGCTAAAACAAAAAGCCTACAAAACTAAGAGACTTATTGTTTACACATCAGGCAGAAAAAGCAAACCAGCATGCAGATAACTGCAAATAAACTTTTGTCAAGAGCCAGAAATTTTCACACCTATGCAAAGTTGGCAACATGCTTCAGGCTTACTACTTTCTCTTTTTTTTTTTTTTTTAACTTTGGACCCCAAAAATATGTCTGCCGTGCTCCCCACATAAGGAACAAGTTACATCAATATATTGGTTTTGACTGTGGGTTTCACACCTTTTTGTTTCTCAGGTGTTACAGGGATTTTAGTAAGTAATCAGAAGAAATTAATAAAGATCTGTATAAATATTGTTCTAAATAACTGCTTAGTAAATCACTATGCATTTATATTAAATTAAATAAATCAAATTAACACAATCAAAGCTTGATGGCAAAGCAGTAGAGCTATTATTTTAGAGAAACAGACAGACAGACAGCCTTTAGGGGAGGCAAAAGCTAAAGCTTTCTTAGCACAGAAAATGTTCCCTGAATAGGGTTAAATACTTAATGAATGCTAGCAAAAGATAAGACAAATATTCTTTGTTAATATTTATAGAATCCCATAAGGAACTCTTTTGTCCTAGCATTGTTTCCAAAATTCAATCCCCTAGTTATATCCATCATTTTTCATGTGATTAAAGGAATCTAAATTTGCTGCCTTGTCTTGTAAAAGAGTAAAAAGTTAGATCTGTATTATTAAAGCCTCTTGGTTGGAGCAGCAAATGTAATATTGATGGTCTATTGTATATAAGTCTAAAAAAACGGCTGATCACACACACATGACATATAAACTGCATTCAGAGGAGTCATGGCATTATTCCTAAGAAGTTGGGATTGAGCTAAAGAAAGAGATACATACACCTACCAAAATGAGGCAAATAAAATATTTCAAACTGATAAAAGGGAAGAAATAAAAGACTAGAACCATGAGGCAAAAAAGGCAAAGGCTTTGATGACAGGGAAGTGACACTCCACACTTTGCTCAGTCAGAGGTGCCCTGCACTTCATCAGGCAGGAAACTTGCTGCAGGAGGGAACCCTTAAATCCTGCCCTGTGCCAAAACAGGGAGCCATGGGGAATAACTACATGTGGCCTTGGCCATCAGGGGTGTCCTGGCAAAACCAGGCACATCCTCAGTGCACAGTTGTAACCTGCTGCAGGACACACAGCCACATAACTTCCTCTTTAGTCATCAAATGGGCTGGATGCTTGACAGTGGATGTGAGATACCTGTGTTGAACTGCCTACAGATAACACATCGTGTCTGCAGGGAGGGTGGGGAGGGCATGGCATGCATCAGGCACCTCCTGGTCTCACTGCATGTGTAGTCACAGCATCATCCCCTAGATAGCTTTTGTTATTTTTTGTGACATGCTTTACGTCTATACATTGCAAACGTAACTTTGTCAATAGAAGCATTCAGCATTCATCAGTACTGTTGATTAACATCAACATTATCATAGAATCATGGATTGGTTTGGGTTGGAAGGGACCTGAAAGCTCACCCAGTTCCAACTCCCTGCCACAGACAGGGACACCTTCCACTGGACCAGGTTGCTCCAAGCCCCTGTGTCCAACCTGGCCTTGAACACTGACAGGGATGGGGCAGCCACAACTTCTCTGGGCAACCTATGCCAGGGCCTTGCCACCCTCACAGGGAAGAACTTCTTCCCTGTGTCTAATCGAATCTACCCTTTTTAATCTTGAAGACATTCCCCCTTGTGCTGTCCCTACATGCCCTTGTAAAAATTCCGCCTCCAAAGTGAGCCACATTATAGCTAAATTATAACCAAATTAATATAAACTGTAAGCAAAGTGAGCACATTCCTGAAGCAGGTTAAGCATCCCTCTTCCTGGGTGTCTGCTGCTCTGCTGACCCAGTGCCTTCTGGAGCAGCCCCTCCTCAGAGGACAGGAGCAGCCTATGGCTCCAGCCCTGTCAGCTGCACCCGTCCCGAGGCAGGGTGAGGGGCAGGGGCCAGGCCGCCTGACAACTGCTTCTGAGCATCTCTATTCCAGAAAAGAGCAGCAAAACTCATGTTTTTTCTTTCACCTTTGAAAACCAAGACTCAGAATTGAATTTTTCTCAGCCTACTAAAAAGGTTTTCATGAAACAGGCAAAAGCCAAGTCCTCATTGATCCAATTTTATTTTATTTTTTTTTATCCAGAACTTCTTAACAGCTTTAGAAAAATAGATAATTATTGCAGTTAATTTCAGCAAAACAGTTCAAACTCATCAGGGTTGCACAAGTATAATTTACTACTCTTTCTGACTTATTGTTTTGACTAGATGTAGATTGATGATTAAAGTGATAAACAATAACATTTTTATAAAATGGCTGACTCTGCCAATGGCAACTGAATAAGAAACATGCTGAAATAGCTGTGCTGTTATTGTGATTGTATTCAAGGCTGTCAACAAAGAATATAAGTATTTGACAAGGTGTTATCTAATTGTGTTTTTAAAAGCCACGATACATACATCTTTTAATGTGTCACTTTAAGCTGCAAGAGAATTTCTTTTATTAAAAAGTAAAAAGGAAAAATGAATGCCTTGCATTTTCTTGTTTCTTTTTCCAAAGCTCTGCCCTTTTGCCGTCATTTGACAGAATATATTTGCTCTTTAGTCAAATTGGCTTTTATTTAAATGGTAGCCCAAAATAGCACAGCAACATTAGGTGTGTAAGAAGAAAGAACAGTGTGTCCCACAGACAATTTTTATCTCAGCCCTGGTGGGAATTAACTGATCGAAACAGAAGGCTAAGAATAAAATCCTTTTGACGCTCAGAATTAGTGAAACAGCATTTTGGAGCAAGTAAAAGGTTTGTGTTTCAATTTTTTTTTTTTTTTTTAATTTGTTTTTTTTAAGAAGGATCACCATAAAAAGTATCTTAACATGCTGCCACTGGAGCTACCCGTAGTTCTTTCATGGTTCTTCATGCTACACGAAGGCATCTTTACATCCGAAACATAATTATCCTCAGAAAGCCCCTTTGACTTAGGGAAGGGGTATCAGCCACGCTGACTCCAGAGCTGCAGATTGGTGTCTTCTCCTCCAACCCACCTCAGCCCACCAACCTTTCCTCTGCTTGTAAGGGAAAACCTGGACGCCATGACAGAAGAAGGGGTTTACTCATGACTTAGAAGAAAGATACAATCTCTGGGACAGGCGAAGGAGCATGGGCTGGAGGTGGCGCTGGTGCCGGGGCTCTGCCGCTCCGCTGTTGGAAACAACTGGCTGGAAAGGAGGGAGTTAAAATGGACCACAGAGGCAGTTAAATAAAGATGCCACCAAAAAAAAAGGAAACTCCTACTTCTGTGTTCTTGCCTTCTAGGATGACAATAGCATTGTGAAATGCTGCAAGGCATGGACAGACACAGGGAATTAACTGTTTGGACACCCTCTTAGTAAGAGTTTGAAACATGGGGAGGAGCGGTGGAGATGATAGTGACCAATGGAGCCTGTGGGGATCTCTCCGAGCATCTCTCTGGGCTCCTATAGGGCTTATTTTGGTGAGGGCTTGGGGAAGGCAGAGCTGCAAAACTCTCTCCTTTTCAGCTAGATAGGGACCTGACAACCTGACTTGGAGGGAGTCTTCAATGCTGGAGCCTTTAAAAGAAGGATGATGGTAGCAGTGTGGCAGTTGCTTAAAAACACAGTGTATTTTAGGGCAGATAGTTGAGGGTCAGGTAGGGCAGCACACTAAAGCAAAATGCAGGCTTCCGAGTTGCACTGAGATCTAACAATGTCATTTGCATGCTGATCCTAGCAGCACTGCTGAAATATAGAGGTCAGTGTGGTCTATTATGGGACAGCAACTTCTAATTTTTAATCCCAGTAGTATTTTAAGCATGGGATGCAAGAGAAAAAAAAAAGCTCTTTATAATGAAAGACGCAGACAGCTCCTGTCTGACCTGATTCTGCAAGGTAAGGCGCTTCCTCCCTGTCCCGGCCTGAGCACTGTGTGTTTGTTTGTCTTTGAAGGCATATTCACCAGAAGTCATAAGGAAAGATCAGAGCCTCAATTTCAGAGGTTATGAATATCTTTGATAACATTTGACAGCCTGGGTTCATAGCACTCCTGCAGATCATTCCTTAGTGTTAATTTTAAAACTGCCTCAGTATTGAATTGCTGATGATTTTTTTTTTTTTTTTCAGAGGGAATTGAATAAACACTCCAAAGATAATGACTGAGCGGTCTCAAGGTTTTGCTTTTAAAGATGTAGAATAAGAGAGACTAATGCTGGAAAATCCTACATATACTTCTATGTCCAGTGGGGAAGATGAAGGTCGTGGACCTACTGCAGCCACAGCAAAGTGCACAGAGAAAATAACCAGGTACAAGAATAACTGAAAAACAGCTTATTGTTAAACACATGCACACATACTTATTAAAAAAAGGAAAAAAATATATAAATCACTGTAAAAAAAATGTATG
This sequence comes from Strigops habroptila, assembly GCF_004027225.2. NCBI lineage: Eukaryota > Metazoa > Chordata > Aves > Psittaciformes > Psittacidae > Strigops > Strigops habroptila. The sequence goes on from NC_044302.2 coordinate 13,864,534, forward strand.
ACAATCTGTGTTTTTACTTTTTGAACTGTAAGTGTTGGAAGAGATGTTGTATTAGCTAATACATGGGCCTAAATCCATTCTTCCCACCTGGATTCTCCAGCATATTCATCAAGAGGAAAAACAGTTCCCTGTGAGATTTTAATTTTTAATAACATTTTGGCTTTAGTTCTCTTTCAGGTGCTGCTATGCCCTTTAGTAGCTGAATCCAAATAAATGATAGGACTATAAAAGATTTTACCACCCTTTACATGAGCTATAAGTATGAGAAGTTACCTGAAGGCAAAGACAAAAAAGTAATATAATTAGTTAACTTCATCTGAAGCAGAACATCTGACTCATTTGGGGTGCAGTCCCAAAGAAAGACCCTAATAAGTTAATGTAGAGAAAAAGTTTTATATTCAAATGGACAAAAGCACAAGGGAATCTGCATACTTGGAGTCAAACACAGGATTATTTTTATCATCTTTTGTCTGTTCTTTTTTTTTTTTCTTTTTTTTTTTTAACGAACAGCCATAATTCAAAGGTGCTGTAATTTGCCATGATATACGAGATGTAGCCAACTTTTTGTGAACCTAGTGGGAATTTCAAAACTTCCTTGACTTTATCTGCATTTCAGAGTGAATCCTGTGAATCTGGAGCTCTTATGGAAGCGAAGAAGGAGAAGACAGTCACAGGCTCCTGCATTAATTATGATATTTTTAGTTATTTAGCTAGATTTAGGAAAAATAAAGTCAACATACTGTAAATACATTCTCAAATCCCTAGCTTTGTGGTTTCTCAAACTGAGTCTCAGTGGAAGAGCTTCAAAAGCCACATAATTTCCATTAAAAAAAACAGTAAAACAAAGATTTGGGCTGTCTTTTGGAAATTTTCAATAGCATTGCTATATAGCAACACTACGGAAGTCTAAAAAAGAAATAACTTGTTTACAAGTGTGTCAGTAGAAAGGGGGCTGTTTTTCAGGAATTTCAGTGCACAAAGATCTGGCTGGTATCACAGTAGTGTAACAGCTTCAAAACCTTCCTCGCTTCCCCGCAGAGGTGGGCTGAGGAGTCACAGCTCAGGAATCGTAGCCTCGTCTTCTGGTCAAACAATTCCAGTGTCACACAGACAATTAATAAGCAGTCAGCAGAGTCTGCAACTGGTGATTATATGAACAAAGAGGCTTGCTTTTGCATTATTCCTCAGGCCCTGGTACAATATGTTGGATTTTTTAGCCAATTGCTCATTATCACACTCATTTCCTGAGATCTTGGTTTAACTAAGACACTGTCAAAGTACTTATTTTGTTATTCTCTCTGTACACTTTTTTTAAAGAAGTCAGGAAGATGAAATACAAAATATTATGTTTTCCTGTGATGAGAATATTTGAGGACCCTTCCCCAATATTCTTTCACAAAGATCTCAGCATGGTCACCCTAGTAGCTAGACTACTGATTCCCAGGCTGAATTTCCCTATACAGAGAAAATTTTTGTGGCCAGGGAGATTATTAAGCTGACCAGCCACACAACTGGAGTGAAAGTGAAATCTTTGTGCAGGCATCTAGCCTGAACACATACACCCAGGAGCACTGGTACCCACAAATAAATAATAAAAAAAATAAAAAATATTATTAATAAAATGTCATTCATCCAAGGGTGTAATGCAGACATGTCATCTCTTAGGAAATCAACATTAGAATGCTTTGCTTAAGTCTTCCAGAGATGTATTAAAAGGGATAAGGACCATATTGTAGAATAACCACCATATGCCATTCACCCTTTGTTCTGGCTTTCTTTTTTTTTTCTTTAATTTTTTTTTTTTTTTTTTTTTTTTTTTTTTTTTTTGTTAGGCTTGTTACAACTTCCTCCTGGAACTGTGCCAATGTCAGAACTATATATGTTATCACTCCTTTTGGCTTCTACACATATGAGATAATCTTTTCATATACAGCATGGGAAAAAGCGTCCGGTTGGGTAATAGGTGGCCGCACTCCTGCTACTCAGCCTCGGGAGTATTTAATAACCCTTAATCCATAGTGGATTTTTTCCCTAAAAAAAGCCAGAAGCATCAGGATTCGTAATTCAAACCTTTAGGCTCATGAACAATCCCCCTATTTCCATATTCATATTAGGACTGTTCAGGTGAGAAAAGGGCTTTTATTTTGCATATATTAGTAGGGGGTGTTTGATTTCTTTTTATTAGGAATGCTTTTTTTCGTTATTTTGGTAGACTCAAATATTTTCCCTTTATTACCAGCATATTCCTGATTTATTGCAATGCTGGGCAAGCAAATAAGATTTTCAAAATGAATATGTGTTTGTTATAACCCACTAAAAAAAAAAAAAAAAAGGCATTTAAAAAAAAAATTCAAGTCAGTTTTAATTTTGGCATTGATTGATGTTGATGGTTCTGACCAGTTTTATGTTGCACAGATTTTAAACAATATCCTCCTCTGATCTTCAGTGCTGTAGTTATAAATACTTGATAGCATTTTCATAAAAGGATCTTTTTATAATATGCTTAATGAGAGCTTCTGCTTCAGACATACAAGTAAAGAAACCTAGCCTAATATGGTGACAGTCAGCTACTCAATAAGTTGCATATATTTTCAAAAACCTCTGACAAAAAAGGAGTTTCAATTATTATACCTGTGCCTTTCACCGTCACTTTACTGTATCAATTATTCATGGAACATCTAACCGAAAAATGTTATATTTAGCAAACATTTTAAAAACTCTTTAAACAGAAACACAAATGCTGATATGACCAAGATGATCATTCATCACCTGTCTGTAATGATGAACCTGTCACAAACTGGGAAGAAAAAAGTTTATTTTTTCCCTTGGCTTAAAAAACACAAACCACAAAGTTATTTGTGATCATGCAACATTTGCTTTCCATTTCCACAGCCAGTTAGGGTTCACAAACATGAAAATCCATTATGGAATGGTACATAAAGTGTGACCAATTCCTGTTCAGTCAATTAGTGAGCGAAGTCTGAATATGATGTTCACCTGATAATCTGCATCAGTAAAGACAACATTAGCAAAGGACTGGGTTTAACTTCTTGGGAGCAACTGGTTCAACAAATTGCATTTTTGCTGATTATATGTTCACACAAAGCACACAGCAGTCCGTTTCCTGTTTGTGATAAAACCTAAGGACTATATATGGAAGAACAGCAACAGAAAATAAAAGTTAACACTAAAAATCACATTGTTAGAGCTTTGTTTCTATTTGCGAAGCTTGTTATTAATGTAGGACTTTTCAAAAAAACACTGTGTGGTCTCTTTGTTTGTACTAAGACACACTTATTAAATATGGACATATTATTCCTCTGAACACAATGCTATTTTTATTTTACAAGAATTACTCCAGTGACTTCTATATAGAAATTCTCTCACACATCTGTATTCTGATTATGATATTTAGTACAGGGGTCATGAATAATAAAATTGCTAAATATGCTTATTGCCATCTATAAATAAAGGTTATCATATTTGAGGTTTTGTTTTTGGAGTGTTGGAACAAGTAGGGTTAGTTGCAAGACAATAGTGCTTTAATTTTACTATGAAAATAAATACTTAAATTTATAAATATTCAAATGATTTCCAAGGTGCTGTGAGTCCAAATTAATACTTGCAAAATAAATGCAACAGCAAAATTGCAGAAGTTCACATTGCCTTAGAAAGTTCACAGATCTACAAGCAACACAGCCATAAACATTAGAGTTCTACCAACAAGATATCAGTGCTTGCACCACAGTCCCATCGTACCTAGTGGTAAAACTCCAGTTTAGTTCAGTGGGTGACAGAAAAGCAGTTCTTCATGATGACTATGAAAGCAAAGAATGTTCTACAACTAGTTGCAATTTTTTACAATTGGCATTTTTCCACAGCTGTGACTGTGGCATCCCTGTTTTTCAGCTGATGTTGCAGGGCTGCAGCAGGAGTTCCCATGCTGCCCGCATGGCCCCATGACTTGGTTGTGGCCAAATGTGTTTATAAAAGGCCTCCCCTTGAGCTGAGAGGTGCTGTGGTGTGGCCACGCATAAAAGGTATCAGACATAGCAATGTGCAAAAAGTTTGCTGGAGTTAAAGAAAATACAGATCATAATTTTAAAACAAAACAAAATCTTACTGAGATGTTGTAGGTGTCAAATAACAAAAGAAGAATAAAATCTGTTTCCTACCCAACTTCTCTGACCTCCCTAATACAATTTCATGAATCGGAAATAACATGCAAACAGTATTCACGCCTTGTTTCTTGCACAAATGTTAGAATTGAACACTGAATTGTCTGTACCTTCTGCAGACTTTAAGGGAGGTGATGCAAAACAGTTCAACAGTTTAAAGTTGCTCTAAAGTTTTATTAATTTTAATGGTGCTTTATAGACTGGTTCTTATGAAAGGTGGACAGATATATAGGTAATTACTTCTTTAAAATCTCTTCTAGAAAAGAATTACTACCCATGCATTTCTTTAAGATTTTGTACAGGATCTTTCAGCAGTAAGTGTATGATCCTCACACACTTCCATGTGCTACAGATGGGTCCAAGGTGAAGAACGTCCTGCCAAACCCAAGCAATTTGCCCAGCGCAGGAGACCCAGCATGCCCTCAGCTGCTGGTGGGGTTGGCCACCCAGCCACATGCTTGGGTTGGGAGAGGAGCTCGCCCAGCGAGCATCTGGGTCCCCCAGTACCCAACTACATGTGCAGATGCTAACTCTGCTAATGACGAGGTTGCAGCACAGTAATGAGAGGAACAATGTTTGTTTTGATCGGTTTGATAATTCATTTATAAGTATTGTACCAGAGCCATCGAGACAGAAAGCCACTTCATTGTTACGAACTGGCACCATCTCATTATGTGAAGTAATTGAAACCTGTGGGAACAATATATGATTTAAAGCAGACAGTGAAGTTCTTTTCTTAAACAACAACAACAACATTGTTTTCCTATGATCCTGATCTTGTTCATGGGAGTAAACTTTGCTAAGCAGGGAGTTAGTGAAATTTTTGGGTTTTAATGACCAGCAATGACTTTCCAGGAAGGTTGTAGAATTAGGCCCTCTTTCAGCAAAAATGTCTTCAATGAGATGTTTAGGAATTACATTTCTACACACACACACACAAGGATTTCCAAGTGCTCCATGTATTTATGATCAATAGCTCAATTGATAGAAAAAGATGTGTGCTGACTTACGCTGCAGGGTGGCTGTATGTTTCTTTAGTGGGGCTTGACTTTTGCTGGGCTAGAGGGTTACTGAAAACCTTGCTCTCTGCTTTGCGTTAAATTTATGTCCTAAGAGTAAAACATCAAATAACAGTAGAAAAACTCTAAGTGCATTTTAATATTACACCCCAGAGGTGCTCCATAGGTACAGAGGAATTTCTTTGCCATAATGAAGAGGTTTGGAGACCAGATGAGCAAATGACAACCGATCTTGATTTACTTGGAAAAATGAGTCATATCACTTATTATTAACTATTAAAGTAATTTAAAGCCTTTTGAGAATAGATCTAACACTGCAATGCTTTGAAGGTTTGATATGTCTTGTAATCCATAGATTATTAAAGTTAATTTCTCTGCTGAGATCCTACTTTCAGTAAGAATTGCATGCACAGTAAAATGGTGTTGGTTTTTTTTGTTTGTCTCTTTTTTATAACAAAGATGTATTTTAATTGGGTTTCTATTTATACTGCATTCAATGAAGGTATGGAGGCTGCAAGTGGGAGAAACCTTCCACAGTTCTGGCTTGCAAAGCATACAGAAAAGCACACCATTCATCCCCAAGTACACCCAAACCTTTCATTTCAGTTGGGTTGTGCTTGTGGGTGCATGGCGTTCTTTTCTCTATATTTGTTCTTCATGTATAATTTAGACTACATTTTGCTTTAGAGACCCTTAACGGATAAGGAAAAGAAGGCAATAACAATATGTTGATTTATATCACCGTGAAACATTTTTCCCCCATACTTCAAAGTAATTTTAATTGAATTTAATCCTCTTGACTTTCATTTACTTATAAATGAGTTTTACTTGTAATGTTAGAATGAAACAGTCTTTAGCAGTTAACAGGTTTTTAGTGGTTTTGATTATAGATTATTATATAATGTTTCTAGGGCTAGAAAATACTGAATGCTAAATACTGTCCTATATTAGATCATTTTAAAACTTTCCACTCTTCCACAAGTAGTAGAGGCATACCAATTTAGGTTAAAATACAGTTCATTTAAAAAGGTAAAAATGTTTGAGGAAATTATTAAAAGTACTGCAAATCATTTACCAGTTTATGCCAATGATCAAGAATATATCTAAGCAGAAAATTAAAAAAAACCCCAACAACCAAACCAAAAAAGATATATTCCAAAGGAACTATGCCATGTATAATCCCATCAGTTGTGTGTGCGCATTCATCATTTTTTAGCTCTTCATCTATAGATCATAGGACACTAAGAGCCCAATTCATTAAAAATTGAATACTCTATTTAAGCTGGATGTTCTTCTACTTGGAGAAAAAGCATGGAACCGTTCTTTTTTTTCTCTGAAAAGTCATATTTTTGCCATTCAATAAACCCTTGTTTCTATCAGCTTCTAACTAGACAGCACTTCTCAGTTAATTGCTACACAAATTTAGAGCTTCATAATTGAATGTACAAAAGAAAATTCAACTGAAAAAATGTATGCTATGTTCTTTGAAAATTAAAGAGTAATCCAACCTGACTTTAACATGCACACACATGTACACCCCTCACACATACTCCCCCCCCCCATTCTGCCCTAGCTTTAAAACTCAGTTTAGCAGTCATGTTGTATTTGAATTCTCCTTGGAGCCTATCACTCAGTCCCCTAATCAGTTCTATTACAGCAACATTACTGGGTGCTGTATTTTCAATTCCTACAGAATTTTTCCATCCCTGTTTATGCAGGTGTCTCCTGCACATCTAGATTGCTTGTTTAGAAAACACATTGCTTCACAGAACAACTTCCAAGTCCCAAGCATCCGTGACATAGCCTGGTACTCTCAGCAGCATGGACTTTGAAGACAGTGCTTTGAAACAAGAACTTTGGAAGCACCAGATGATCTGATCTGCTAATGAATGGGATCATCGTAATGAGGATCTAATCTGCTAATGAATAAGCTGGGTACACGGGATGAGCAGGAGCAGGCAACAAGCATTTTCTGTGTTTCTGAGGAGGTGGGGAAGGCTTTGATGCATTTAGCAGTAGCCTTTCCTGCTCTCTGGCAGAAACACGGTCAGATGTACAGCGTGCAAACAACACAGTGCCTGTTGTTTCAAAATATGCCTGCATACCCTAAGGATTTTAGCTACTCATGTTCAGATTTATGCCTTACGTAGTTGCAAATTTAATTTTGGTATTGGCTTTCAAGCTAACACATCTATATTTGCATTGCTTACTGGGCTATTCTCCATCCACACCACTACATACCACTAAGTTTGAAATGTATACACAGACTGATCTTCTCCATTGGAGCAGAGATGTTCTTTCTCTCTACAGTATGTGATGCAAAAAAAATCTTTACATGAGACAACTAGGAAAGAGCAAACCACCCCTCTCCCAAAACATGCATATTACCTACATACTGTTTGTTTTCCTGACACATAAATCACTTATTCAGTAAGTTGTTATTGAAATATATTTATGCTTATCAAGATAAATCTCCACTCATAACACCTGAAACTTTTCTGCCTATGAAAGAATTTCAGAACTTTATTCATCTGTACTCCACAGACATAACACCTTTTCTGACCCTGTTAATGCATCTACTGCCACCTAAGCTTACACAATATAAGGAGTCATTTTTTCCAGGGAAAAGCCCATTAAAGCTAAAAGAAATTGCCTGTCTGTATTTGAATCCACTGTTATAGAAGACTACAAGATGGAAAACATAAACTCAAGACAGATGCCAAAGTACTATTATTAAAGGTGTACGCATAGCGAGAAACATCCTACACTCAGTCCTGTAATCACTGTATCCTGCTATACAATAACACACCATGTTATTTCTTATTCAAAGTAATTACTGATGAGGGCAAATGCTGAATTTTTAATGGTGCTCACTGTAGACAGCACACAGCTCTAAATGAGAGATAATAAAGACCTGGTCCTAAGAGATGGGTCTGTCTATACACTTTGCTTAGGAAAATTAAATGGGGCAAATAAAGCACGTAGACATGAGTTTGCAGAAAATGCAGATTAAATGCCTTGTCCTAAATAGACAAGTGTGGATTCACTGAAGTTTTTCCTCAAAGGAACAATCTTCTATGCATTCCACATGTTATCGTCATGAGTGCGGGAACTTCTCCTTCACTATCATCACCAATCTGTGTTTGATAGACAGACCTCCTGATTTCCTGCACCACAGAGGAAGCAAAGGTGGACTGGAATAAAGACCCAGGACAGAATAGAGTCTCGCTGTGAGTTTAGGCTCTTCAGAAGGTGAGATAAGTGGTGAAGGAAAGCTCCCTGTAAGAGGCAGTTTCCAAGTTTTGCTGTCAGTATATTTCCACTTCTCCTGGCTGATGTACAGCAGTGGTTCAGCCTGTTCAGGAGCTGTTATGTCATACCATGCCTCATAACGTATTCTAATCCTTTCAAGCACTTTCACTACCAGCTATGGATTCAGTAAGTACAAGCTGAGTTTAAGGAGCAAAGCAATCTGGTTTTCCTTTTTTTTTGTTAAATTATTTTCCTAGGAGTATACAGGAGTTAGAATTGTCCCCTTTTTTCTTGTACATACAGATGCTCATTACCAATTACTACAGTTGAGACTGTGACCTGAGAACCAAACTGCAGTAACTGCTGCAATCTCAACTCTTGTTCTCCGAGGGTGCACTACTGATTCTGGAAGTGGCAAAGGTACAGTTTAGCATCTGCCAGGCAGAATGAGCAAAGTATTTCAAGCTTTATTTTATGCAATCTATTGCTCTTCAATTTCTGAGGTCAGTTCCAGAAGTTGGGTATTACTGTAAGTCAAATCCAGAAATTATGATCAAAGTAGAGATGTGTGATTCTCTATAGAGGGAAGAGGTATTTGGGGGAGGCAGGTACCACCCTGGTGTGGATGCAGCCACTTGTGGGAGCTAACATAGCATCACTCCCACCCAAAACCCCTATTCCAGTTGGAAGAAGGGGCTCTGCTTGGCATCCTCTGGAGACACCGTGGCTCCCAGGGGTGAGGCAACCCCTATAGGTCATAGATTACTCTGCTATGAGGGACCATTCCCAATTTAGGGTGCCTGTGGGCAGCACAGGAGCGAAGCCCTCTGGAGTGCCCACTGCCTCCTCCAGCAGCAGGGCCAGCTGCAGTGTCTGCCTGCTATAAAGCCTTTTATCACTTCATAAAGCCACCCTTAGCAGCCCACAAAGTTTACTCATTTCCATATGAGTTGTAAATGGCAGAATGGGAAAGTCTGTGGTTTACAGAGGGAAGGGGAAAGGTTTCGCAGGCTTCTTCACAAGGCCTTGTCTGAAAGAGGAGAGAGGGTCTTCTCCAGTGGTCACAGCTCCACGATGGGCTGAAAAGCAGGAGGAGGTATGAAACAAAACTTAATTCACAGCAAATTGTGTGGAGCAGATAATAAACCATCTAATTTCATCTACGTCTGGGGATAGGCTAGAATGAAAATACCTGCTACTTTCAATAATCTACTGATACATCCACTTAATAAAATCATGAATACTAATAATTATTATTAATAACAAATGAAGGAACCTCCACAAAGACTGAGATTAAAACACGATGCAGATAACACAATGCAACTGGCCAGTTGCATTGTGTTAGGAAGGTCAGAGTGCCAGCAATTACAGTCTGGTTAGACAAAACATCTTTATCCCATGATTTATATTTTTATGAATCAACCAAACCAATTTCTAAATGTATGTTAAATGAGGTTAAGATTATTATTACTATGGAAAGTGGAAGAATTTCATTCAGCACTATCTCAGCATCCAGCGGCACAGAATACAACTCAGAATACGAGAACTGAGAATGTCTGGTGTTGTACAATACTATAGGAAAAATATGATCAAACCGTGGCTGGCAAAATCTCAATGCTTAATGGGATATTAGTGTAGTGCAGGAATACCAGCATATGGTGTTCCATATTCTTGATCTATGAAAGAGTTGCCTTTTATATAGCTCTTGATATCCACAGACCTCAGACTGGGTTTGCACTCTTTTACATCACCGTAATCATTAAAAATGTTGTAACAAGAATGCGAGAATGGTGCACACCTGACTTTATTGTGTGGTGTTATGCTAATATACCATGTTAATGAACTATACTAGGAATATTGAAAATGCAATAGCATCTTAATGCAATATTGATAAAAGACTGACATTTCTACTCATTCTGTCTCACTTGCAACAGCGCCTGGCAAATTATAGCTGTATTTTCATGATCATAAACTCAGAGGAAACATGTTCAGGGTCTGTCAACAGTTGAAAATAGTATTTGCCATACATTTGTGCCTATCTTCTTCATAAAATGTTTAATGCGCTGTGTTTTGCAGAACAGTTCATATTTCACATGACCAATATATGAAACTTTCCATGTAATGTGAGATAATGTAATAGCTCTAGTAAACCAAATGTGCAATAATATTTATATACATCTGCTTTATATACAGGGTATCAGTATGTATGTTCATATGCACAAGATTCAGTCATATATATATATATAATAGTGCAACATTAACTCTCTAAAGGCTTGAAATAACTTTCTTTTCTTAGTTTGGTGCTGCTTGTGGAAATGCAGTTATGTGAAGGTTGCCAGCCCCTCTCACAAGGAAACGAGAATGGAGAGGCAACCAGCCTTTTAATAATGCTACATTGAACACCCAAGTATTTCACTATTCTAACTCTATTAGCATAGTATGAGCATGATAATATACTCACAAACATACAGCCCATTTCAGCCATCAGTTTATCAAAGTTCTATTTGCTTTATAAGTAAAACACTATGAGAAATTATTCCATAAGATTAGGAGGTAAATTCAGCCTCTGTGTAATTCGACAGACTTTAAAGGATTACTCCAGAGAAGAATTTGGTCCTCCAGATCGCATGTATTCAAGGAGGAGTTTTGAGAAAACCGATTTTTTTTAACAAGAGTTTTACAGAAGTCTGCTAAAACCTTAATAGAAGCTTTGAGCCAAAGACTCCTATAATTCAACCCCTGAACTTTTGAACAACAATTTTATTTAGAAAGTTGATTTATTCATAAGTAAATAGGATACAGTGCGGATGAAGTACAAGGGATCAGGAGGCAGTTATTAGATTTATAAGTACAAAAGCCTCACTGTTGCAGACAGTGGAGGCTCAGCAGCTACTGTACCTTTCAAAACTAATATGTAACCATATCTGTTTTAAAAGAGTGATTCATATTACTCCGAATGCATGAGAAACTCTTTCTCATCCCCACCACAGGAAACTTGAGTCTGATTTTAATGAGCTTCAATTGGAATGTGGCCTTTGAAAAGTAGTGCATTTGAAAAGATGGAACATTAAATTTTGTAATGATGTAAAACATCTTCAATTTTTGACAGGACAATGGTGCTTATTGTGCTTTATGGGCCCAGTGGTGATTCAAAGGTCACTTTGTATATGACTCCACAGACAGGGGCAGCAGTGAATGAAAATTAGGTTACATGTGATCAGCTTTATTATTAATCAGATGAAAATGGATTTTTAACATTTTTCTAATGAGCAACAGAGAAAGAAGAAAATACCATGAATAAAACTACAAGAGGGAACAGCAAGACCGAAATGTACGATGTGCATAACTAATGTGTATTAAATCTGAAATCCTTAAATACTGTCTCAAGAAATAAAATGCAGCTACATATTTTTGTGTCATAAATATATAGAAAACTGCTGAAATACTTACGGTAATTTACTATCTCTGTCCTTTGTTTATAACTAACTAATGAACTGATTTCTTTGTACAGTATATTATAGCAGTACCAGATAGCACTGCTATGGTTAAGGTTGTGTCAGCGTTTCCATTATAAATCCTGTTTTTCAGGGGTTTATAACTCAGCTGTAAAACTGCAGCCCAGGCTAAAACTGGGCATACAAGGTCCCTGCCAGGAAGCACATTTATTTTACAAATTTCCCCAAAATGTCTTTCAGAATATTCTGGTACTGCACAGAATAATTTAGGTTGGAAAAGACCTTTAAGATCATTGAGCCCACCAGTAACCCTGCACTGCCAAGTCCACCACTAAACCATGTCCCCAGGTGCCACATCAACATGTCTTCCAAATACCTCCAGGGATGGTGCTACAAATACTGCAGAAGTTCACTAGTTTAGGACTCTGCACTTGCTTAACTTTAGAAACAGGTTTGATTTAAAGAAATAAAACACAACCAAAAAAGCATTCACCTTTATAAAAAGACAAGCTAACATGCTTTTACTCTGGAAGGGGCAAAAAATTAATAATATTTTTTAAATCCTTTGAAACATCACTCCTAAGCGTCGTGCTGCTTTTTCATACCCTGGAATATTTTCATGCTAAATAAAACATAGTGCTACAGAATTAGATTGTTGAACATTTACCATTGGATCCACATGCTGCGAATGAACTTGCATTAAACCTCACATTAATAAACCGCTTGATCACAAGAAGCCTGTGTGTCTAGCTCAGTGTTTAGCTCAGCCAAATGCCATTTGGCTATCAAAGACCTGTTTTGATTAGCAACTAGTGCCAAGAAGCAGGGAGAGGAGTGGCTTGCAGAAACGCGAAACGCTTCTTTTCACAGTTAATCACCCAAAGAGAAGCAGAAAAAAAGCCGACAGAACAGCGATGGCTGAGAGGCAAATCCAAAACCAGCCCTTCTGACAACAAAATGTACTGAGGTCCCCGTCCGGCCAGTCGCTGGGACCATGGGCACCCCAGCTCCCGGTCAGGGCTGGGGATATCTGACCTGAAACACCATTATTTTCAACTTTGGAGGAACACTGTCATTAACATGCCTCAAAGGAACGCTGGGGAAAGAATGTTGCAACAGCAAAAAGCCCTGGTCAGCGTTAGCAGTGGTGTTTTATGGGAGGCTGAGAGTATTTTCTGTTTTTCAAACAGATTTTCTGGGATATAAGTGGGTGAGTGGAGGGGGCCGCAGGCAGTCAGGTGAAGAGCTTTGCACAATCACTCCCTGCACCCTTACCCGGCACACGGTCCCAGGCTCAGCATTGGGGAATGGACATGTCCTCCTGTCCCACTTGTGCTGCCTGTGCCCAGCCTGATCTGCGGTTTCACACACCAGGCATTCCTGAGAGCACCCGATGACTCTGTAGAAGGATGGCTGTTGCATCCCAAGCAGAGCTGTTATTCCCACAGACACAGCATTAAAATACAGACAAGATGCTGGTTAACCTTTTTCATGTCGCTCTCTCCATCTAAAACCTTACTTCTGCGGGTAAGCTGTAAGCCAGAGAGAAGGAGTGATGGTGGAGGTGCAGCAGAACCCACACAGCACTGGCTGCTCTGAGCACAAAGCCAGGGTGCCCCAAAACCTCTGCAGCTCACCAGCCACCATCTCTGCCCAACAACCATGGGCACAGCAGCTCTGGGCACCATGGGGCAGCCTCCTCCCAGAGCCACTTCTTTCTGATGGACGCCTGAACCTTGCACAAGTTTCCCATGTCCCTGTGCACCCAGACAGGCACAACTACAGTCTTGGCCTAAAGCTGCCAAAACCAAACCCCTTAAGCTCTACTACAATGGCATCGTCATATTCCAGCCTCCTCTATGGTGGGAAGTGCCTGACAGAAAAAACACTTAGGCACATCCAGTGCTGTAGCTTACGGCGAGCCATATGTGGCCCCTCCAGAGCCATGAGCAAGTCCTTTCCCCAGCACCGCAAGCTCACACTACGATAGAGGGATGCTCTACTGCAGCTGCAGGGTGGTGTTGCCCACATAAAAAGCAAGTTCTGGGTAAAAGCAGGAATGTCTGAGTGACTGATGGCTGCAGACGCAGCAGCTGCCAACCAGACAGACTGATTGTTATTGACAGCAGAGGGTTTGAGGGGAAACCACAGACATTCCCCGGGGCTCAAAAGGAGGAGGTTTCAACATCTTACTGCACTTCCAAGGTGCTGCTGGCTCTCCTGCAAGGAGGGGGCTGAGGCAGTGAGCTGCACCCTGCTTTAATCAAGCGAGAGATGAGAGCAGCAGGACCTGGTGCTTGGTTAATGATGCATGGCTGCTCTGCTGGTGCTTTGTTAGCCTCTAACCCCTTTGCTCCAGCCATGGGCTGGGGAGCCTGCCCCAAACAGACTTTCACATGGGATAGTCTCCTGCTTTCTGGCTCATTTCTGGGGGAAGATACATGGATAATTAATTTCCCATGTACTTTATCTGAGTTTGTGATCCTGCTCCTACTGGATCAGTTTGTGATCCTGATCCAGTACAGGGAGTACTGAAGCCTGTTGTTACACTCTGAAAGGGAAGAGTGGGAACGCAATATAAAATATCTATTTTGTTAAATAAGGATGCAGAATGGTCCTTTGATTGCTCTATGGGTCAGTTCCTGACACGTGTTTATTCCACTGGCAGTGGTCTCCATGACTACCCCAGGCTGCAATATTAATGTATGTCTCTTTAAGAAAATACATCCCATTTGCAGTAAAATATAGAGGATATGCCATAGTATTTTTGATTATTAAGCTGAATAGCCATGTAAAATGAGTATAGCATATTGGCACTGATTCCTGCTGTACCGAAGCTCCTTTGTGAAATTAGTTAATTAGTTCTCCCCCCCTCCCCAAACTTCACTTGAATAGATTTGTGGTTAGCGCAAGTATGAAGAATTTTGCTTTTCTTGGCTATTTTTTTCTCTTTCCCCCTTTTCAAAGGAAATTTCACCCATCTATTGGGATAGCACCGTTTGCTTTGGGTAAAGATGACTGGCTGAAGAAGTAACATTGGCAAAAAATATGTTCTGTGTAGCAAAAAAGCTGCCCATGCTTTCTCTGAAAGTAACTGTCCATCACAGCGTAAGGTGAATAAACAGATTCTGCAGATTGTTATGAGCTTGTTAATTCTTTAATAAATTAACCATGAAAAAGTGTTAATTAACTAGTAAAAATGTTTAGGGATTCTTTGAGGGGAAAAAAGCATAAACACTGGAAAAGTGTATGCTTAGCACTATGTAAAAAATACAGGTTTTTAACTCAATTTCTGAGACTTTTGCAGCAAAGTGCAGAGAAAGACAGATGAAATTATTTTCTGACTACATACACTGAATAAGCCCAATGGGAACTTCTGTATATAGTTATCAGTGGCACTGAAATCTGCTTAGGAAAGCAACAAGTCTTTTGTTCTGTTGACAACAGTTATTACAATTAATTCATTTTGTGATTGGTATTTGCACTGAGTGACAAGGTGTTATTTTACCTCAGTAAAAGTTAAAATGGTAATACCTACATGCGAAATAACACTAAGTTTGCTATCACTCAATGAAAGAAAAGCCTCTCCTCAGAAATGCCTGCTCAGCCACCACTCCCGCAAACCTGCAGTGTTAGCATCAGGCTTCTCCCCCTCCCATTTCCCCAGGGTTTGTTTTTACTGTTCTAAAAGTTTCACTGGGTGGGGGGGGGAGGAAGAAAAAAGTTGTCTATTTTTTGCTGAAAGACAAAAGAAAACAGAAGTGAACACAGCAAAAGGCCTGCAAGTGCTCAGCTGCATCCTGGGGGGAGATGCCTGCTGCAGGCACAGGCTCCCTGGCAGGGGTAGCATTGCCGAGAGCAAGACACAGCATCCTGTGGGCTGAGTCCCACTGGAGCAGGGGCTGGGTAGCGGCTCCTGGGGCTCTGAGCCAGCAGCATGCTCTTTACCAGGGTAGGAGACAGGCAAGTCTAACCATGAGCACAGCACTAGGATGCTTTCCATGCTGCCTCCGGAGTGATGAAAAGGAGGGTCATCCCTGAGGCTGCAATGGTCCACGCTGGAGGATGTTGTCTGCCCACCCCCAGCACAGCACACAGCAGCTGACTTGCTGCGGTCTCGCTCTCCTTGCAGGAAGACAGGATGCATGGAGCCCTGAGCAGTCCTGGGTGGGAAGAGGAGGATCTCCTGCCTCTCAAGGCAGGGCAAGGTGCCAGGCAGATGCTGGTGCTGAGCAAGCCATGGAGCTCAAAGCAGCAGCTATGAGTTAAAAGGCTTTGGGGCTAATTCAGATGCTGCTTGGACCTGCCCATCAGCATCCTTCTGCCCACAGGAAAGATCTGTGCAGAGCCTGAGAGACCCCGACACCTGTGGAGCTGCTCTGTACCACTGCAGAAGCTGAGACCCACAACTACCAATTTCAGACCCAGCAGAGACACATCTGGATCCATCCCCTCTCTACGAAACAGCTGTACATGTCTGCATGTGAAGGGGACCCTTGTGCTGGCCAGCAGATCCTTGGCTGCCCATTTTTAGCGCAACAAAGACAAAACAAGGAGCAAGGAGCATTAGATGGTATAAATTTTACCTCTTCTGGCAGGACCCAGCAAACCAAAGGAAGTTTGCAGAGCTAGCAAATGGCAAATAACCCATTAGCTATGGATTGCTCAGCACGTCTCTACTTTTATTATAAGTTAGCCTCACTAAACCACTGACTTAACAGAGAATCATTATAAATCCCCATTTTGAATTTTTTTATTAGCAGTATTTATCACCTTCTCAAAATCAATCCTATATTTTTAAATTAAAACAAATGACTACTTGTACTGCAATCAATATTAGTACATTTCCCTTTTTTTTTAAAAGGAGAAAAAATGGAATACAAAGAAATGTCCTCTTTGGCTGCATCAATCCAATTTCAATATAATTCAATATTTAATAAATATAATCCTCTGTGTCTGTGCAGGGAAACATCATAAAAAATGCAAAAGGTTTCCTGGTCTCCAATAACTTGCATGAAACAAAGTGTTTCCTTATTCCTTCCACAAATACTGCAGCCTTACGCTACTGGGATTTTTTTTCTTCCTGTGTATTAGGAAGAGTTTGCTTTGATTATGTATAAGAAAGGAGGTTTACATATTTCATGATTAAAAATCCAAAACGCTACCTCCCATCTCAAAAAAAAAATAATTACCATCTTTATCTCTTTGTACTTCTTTGGCTTTTGTTCTGGAAAGGGCAAACAAGAGAAACCTTATATAATACCTAATTTGTACATCTGTGGTTTCCCTCTGACTTGTGTAGGCACCATATGTTTTTAATTATCATAATAGCCTTAAAGAACCTGTTCAGTGGGAAACACATATGATCCTTTTATTACTGGTTTGTAATTTAAACAGTTTTAACAGAAAAGGTCTGGCTATAAGGGACTGAGAGGCACAAAGGTCTAAAAACCCCATTATTGACCTCTGTAAGCAGGAGTTCAGATCCCACCCACCGAGGTGGGACCCGGCTTGCCCACCTCTGACAGAAGTAATCAGTCGCATGTGAAACGGCTCTTCAGGACATTAAAAGACATAATCTCTGATCTCAAATGACTCGATGTTTCAGTCGACACAATGAAAACGGGGTCTATGAACGTTATCGCGCACCTGATCTGTGCTTTCCTCTCCCTGGTGAAGGCTCCAGGGTGATGGTGCCGTAGGAGAAGCCCTGTGAATGCCAGAAGCCCCGAACTTCACCAATTCTCATCAGTTGTTGCCCTTTCAAATTCCTGGTTTTGTCCTTTATGCAAACACAAGACTGGTGAGCGCGCCAGTCTCCCAGCCACGGGAAACAGCCGGTTACTCAGAGGTAGGAATTAAATTTAACAAGTTCAATTCACTCCTGATTCTGGACATCTAAACACATAATCAGACTGATAATGTTATTAATTACCATTCAAATGACAACCTTTGACACTGGCATGCTCCCACAACCTCCCTACTCCAATAAAAAGTCATTGGCATGAAAACCCACAGTCTTATGAACAGAAATTGCAAATAAGCAGGCACTGAACAACTGGGAGTGAGCAAAATCCTACTTTTCAGAGAGAAAGCAGAGGCTCACACAATAGCTTGGTCACTTGACCCGAAATGAAATTCGGCACAACTTCATCCCAAAACAGATAATTTACACCCCAAACAAAGAGCTGTGGGGAGAAGAGGGTGGGGAAGGGAGTCTAGCTAAAATTACACTGAGGCTGGGAGTCGTTACAGCTCCATCTCGGGAGATGGATGGTGTCCTCATTAGAACAAAGCTTTATTTAGACAGACGGACAGGATCCTTATTAGAACATTAGGCTGAAAATGTCAGGAAATGCAAAATTAAGATTTTGCAAATAAATGCTGATTTGGAGGGAAAAAACTTGGAGCTCCCTGTACAGATCCCACTGGAGACAGCTACGAAAAATGAAATCACTCAGGAATGGCAACCTCCCATCCCATGCCAATCTAACCGTTGGAAAACTCCATTTCACAAAACTCAGAGGAGATCCCTCTTCTTGGGCAAAGTGGTTTCCACTCATGATCTGATGCCATTGGCTCCATCCCTGAGGGAAGGGAGGACATGGGACCTGCCTCCTCCCGCTGCCTGTTTTGGGGGGAGCCCACCCAGAGGAGGATGTGCTGACATTGGAAACATATTTCCAGCTGCACAGACCCTTGAACAGAATCAGCCATTCTGTGCCCCTCCCTGTCTCACTCCCCATCCCCAGGCCCTCTGCTTTCTCTGGGGAAACTCAGGTATTTTGCAGTGATGGAAAGACAGCTTAATTATCTTGCATACAAAAGAGATGGTCATTGTTTTCTGTTTTACCTGAAAGCTAATGGATCTTGGGATACCAGACGTGGATGCTCAAAATTCCCTCCGGAGCCTTTCTGGTGATTTGTCGTCTCCTGGTTGCCTTTGGCGCACACCGGTCTCTGCTGAGGTAATATGTGAGCCACTGCGCACTAAAAGCAGATTTTTGAGAGAGGAAGTGCGTGCACACACACATACACCCAACCCCCCCACACACACCCTCCACCCCTTCATCCTGCACCTTGCTCGCAGGTCCTGCTCCAAAGCGCAGAGACCTGAGGAGGAACTTCACATCTCGGAGGTGGTTTGGGTGGAAAAGGCAAGGCAGGATTCGCTCCCAAGAGAGGCACAGCACTGCAGAGCTCTGTATGGTGTAGTCCTCTGGGAACCTCCGGGGTTGTGGGAAAGCGCTGAAGGTGCTGCTGTACCCCATGCTTTGCTGAGGCAGATGCCAGCAGCTGGTGGGATGGATGTGCTTGTGGAGCCTTACCAGCGCACCCTATTCTTTGTGGACACAGAGGTTCTCACATAGCACCGGGTCACCCACCTGCATGTCACCGGCTTGTCCCTTTTGCCAGGCTCTAGGCCTCCACATTGAACTTTCTACTTGGGCCAGAAGGGGATGCTTATGGAAATAGAGTTTCTGCTGGGATTAAACAATTAATAAAAAAAAAGAAATCTTGCATTTAATCTTCTAAATAAATAAATATTTTTATCTTTGGTGTTTGTTTGTTGGTTTTTCCCCCCCCAGTTTGAATCTAGTGAAAATCTAGTTTTCCTTTCCCACAACTTCACCCGCAAACTCATCAGGATGAAGTTTTCTGGTGAAACAGAAGTGCTCAGTGTTCAACTGGTAGCATGGGACAGATGACAGGGAGCACCACACACTCCAGACGCACAACCTGAGGATGATTACTTAGCAGGCGAGCTCTTCTGTTGCACAGACACGTTTGCATACCTCTCACACCACCTTCTAAGCAACTGACTCCTCCAGCCACCAGCAAAGGAGGGAGCATGACCTACCCCACCCTTGGAAAGACACATGGAATCCATCCGTTTGTTGAGCTCATGTCCACCACCACCAAGTCAAGTGAGCCTAGGGACCCTCCACGCTACAGGTCTCAAGCAAAGTGCTTCCACCTTGTCCTCTTCTTCTCTCATACATGTATGAGTATAATTCCACCTTAAGAGAAATCCCAGTTCTGGGCATGAACTTTTTCTGTTTAAGGATCCTCCTTTCATGGTAAGGATCCTCCAAATTTCCAAAAAGTGGATAACAACAATACCACTGTGATCCCATCTGTACACAGCAATGGCACTGTAATGCACAGAGCATAAAACACCAAATTCCCACAGACAGCATCTGTCTTACTACAAACAATGGACCATTATCTTGTAAATAATTCTGATTAAGCTGCAGCATTTTCCCCAAACAAACAGTAGGGGAGCAGAGGGTGAGGATTTTTCTAGTGGGAGTGCCCTCTTTCTCCTTCCTCAGCACTGACACTCAGGTTTTTATTCAACTGATTGCCCCCCTCTCCCCTGTTCTGTCCCCCATGGCTTGGTTTTCATCTTCTGACCTTATCCAGCTGTCAATCATTTTGGCAACTAGAGAGGGAGCCGTCCCACCTCTATCCTTCGGGAAAACTTTTCTGGTTTGTTGTTTTTTTCTTTGTCACCCCAGTGTACAGTTATACAATGGGTAGTGAATGTACCCATAAGCCCCCCTGTTCTTAAACAGTTCTTGCATGAAGGTATGAAAAAAACACCTGCTGGGCACACGGTGGTGCCAGTTGGAGTTTGGGATGCCTGGTTGTGCCAGGGATGTGTCTTGGTGTGTTTGGTATTTTGGAGAGCACGGCATGGAAGCAGACTTTGCTGGGCAAAAGCTGTCACCTTCTTCAAGTTCTCAGCAGGGAGAGCAGAGCCCTCAGCTGCCCACTGCAGGGAGGACCTGCTCTCCTCTGCATCCCAACACCAGCAACAGCTGGAACAGGATGATTTTAAGGGATTTAGAAGAAACCCAAGGGCACAGACCAGAATGGTGCTAGCTGTGCAAATACACAAGTGAAACAAGACATGGTTAGGGGTAATGTGGTCCTTTCTCCTGCACTCACAAACCGACCTTCAAGGCCAAGCTGGACAGGGCTTTAAGCAACCTAGTCTAGTGGAAGGTGTCCCTGCCTGTGGCAGGGGGAGTAGAACTAGATGAGCTTTAAGGTCCCTTACAAAGGTCCCTTGCAACCCAAATCAGTCTGTGATTCTATGATTCTGTGATGAATTATATACTGAGGACTTATAGAATGTATTGAATCTTCAAGGTGCTTTACAAACATTAATTCATTCATTTATCCTCACAGCACTCCTACCAGGGAGATAAGGACTATTATTGCACTATTATTTTCCATTTCACAATGAGAATCCAAACTTATTTTTTCCCATGGTCAGGGAGCAGATCACACGTAGACCTGCAGCAGGAGTGAGAGCTGCCAGCTTCTGAGCGTGAGCCCCCCTCCCCAAACCTTATTTAAAAGACTTGTGTTCTGCCAGAGCCATGGCACATATTGGGATATGCCTTCAGTTTTTCCTTCAGTAAGAGATAATTAAGGAACAATTCCTTCTCTGATCCCCAGCATGACAGGCTATTTTCTATCCCACTGTTGCTCTGCGGGCTGAACAATGGCTGTTTTATGCAGGGAACGGCGCTACAGACGCCCCAGATCAGAGGAGATCAGCTTAAAGAAACCTGCCGGGCCGGCGTCTCACTCCATGGACAATGGGGCAGGCTGGGTGTGGGTGCCTGATGGGGGGGAGGCTTCAGGAGCACCTGCTTGTAACTGGCAACGCTCCGGGCAGGCGCATCTGTTAGCCAAAGCCACTCACATCCAGCATACCTATCCAGAAGTTTCATGTGGTAGGAAAATGGTTGTGGTTTGGGGTATTTGGTCTCAGCCCTAAAAGTAGTCCTTTTGCTCTGTGCGGGAGGGATGTGTTGTGCTCCTAGTTCAGCTCTGTGGTTCCTGCCTGCTCCTTGCCAGCAAATGTGCAGCTGCTTCAAATGGCAGTAACAGCAACCACAAGCTTGAAAGGCTCAATTTCAAGACATCTCAAAGAAATTAAATTGTGACTGTGTCCTCCAAGGAAGCATTCAGCTCAGAGAACTTAAATCAACATTGGGGATGACATGCTGACTGCGTTTCACGTGTTAGAATCCTTGTTAGTGAATATCTCACCCACTCTGGGCTTTTTCTTCACTAGTTTGTTTTGACAATAATAAAAATGGACAACACCCCAAACCTTGTAGGTAAATTCCTAGCTTGGAAAAGGTACATTCATTAGCAAAACAAGCTGCCCAGTTAGTAAGCTATGGCACATTGCAGAAGACATGACCACATCCTACTGGGGAAAGGCCTGTACCTAGACATTGCTTCAGAACAACCAGGACAATTGTTTAGTGAGAAATGGTTTTTGCATATGACTCATCAACCCTTGAAAACAGGATTTCTTATAGAATACAAGTGCTGACACAGCCTTCACTTGAGTGGTGTGACTGCAGTTGTATAATTACAACTTTAGATTTGATGTTATGGACCTTAGGTTATGCTGTTCAGACAAATGCTCCATTGTGTTACGGAGATATTTTTTCCTTAGTCATATTGCCCACAGGACAATAGGGACTATATTCACAGCTCACTGCATAGAAGTTTAGGCATGTAACAGCCAGCGGTATTACACAAGATGAGATTATACCCTATGGGGGCTAAATGGATTCATAATTGCCACTTTTTCTCTTCTTTTTTTCTCTTTGCTCCTAGTTGATACTTTTTTGGAAGTGCTCTCCAAATAAAAGGAAGAACAATCTCACACTGAGTCTGGATAAATGTTACAGTTGTCTTGCAAATGCTGTATTATTTCTAGCCCTTCCAAAATAATATAATTGTCCTACTGCTGAACTACAGATTTTTCTCAGTATGACACATAACACTAAAATGTCAGGTCCTGACTCATGGTGTTTTGGTGGAATAAATAAAAAGTACCAATATGCTATTCAAAACTGACAGCATTAATGAAGATGTGACACTGGGAGCCCTGGTCATGTTTGCCTTCCATTGCATCCTCAGCTGTGCACCGACCAGCAGGCCACCTGTAATAGGACCCATCCTGGAAACACTTACCATAGGCCTGAGTGAGACTACTGGGCCTGATGGGACTGGTTGCCTTGTGCTTGCTTTATTCAGGTGGATGGTTTGCAGGTCCGAGGGGGTAGCCTACACTCGGGACATCCTTCCCATGGGAAACAAAACTGAGAGTTCAGTGCCATCTGCAGTACTGAAGGCTGTGACTTAAGGTAAGGCTAGGCAAGATTAACCAAGAAAGATCTCTCAGGGGTGTATGCTCCTGGCATTTCTCTGCAGGGATAGACATTGTGTACTCATTACACACTGAGGGTCTATTTCCAGCTGCAAAGCTGGACCAAAATATGTATCTCACCCTGGCCAGGCACCCAGGCACTAATACTTACATACTTAATCCATCCCCATATCAGTCATTTTTAACCCAGTGGCCTCAATTAGAATTTCTGCTGGATTTTAATAGTAACAGGAAAGAAATAGGTCCCACATTCTCAAGATATTTTTCTGTTATGGAAGAAACAAGTCTAATGCCCCCCCTTATATACCTGCCTAACCATATGTGGCATTGTTCTAGTGACAAACCACTCCATCCTTAGAAGACTGCAAGTAGCTTTGCAGAGTTTGCCTCTCAAAGCATCAAATAACCGTGAATCTCATGAGTGGTCTTTGGTCTACCAAAGGGTACAACAGTTTTCTCGAGAGTTTTCTTGAACGAATTAACAAAATGACTCAAAACTGCGCTAATGGTTAACAGCTTTTTTTTATTAGCAACACTGAGATAAGTTATTGAAGCATTTTAGTATTGTTTTACATTCCATTCAGAAGTGACCTAACTTGTAACTCCATATACATTTAAAGATATAGTTTGACACTTATTCAGAAAGCAACAATTATTAAAACTTACATACCTTCATTACCAGGAAACCTTAATATATTTTCTAATTACTTCCAACAATACTCTATTCCAAAGCACATGATAACCCACTAGAAGTTTACACATTTCACTTCAATCACAGGTTTCAAATTGTGGATGTCAGAGTGCTGTTCATTGAATTTCACTGTCTTTCTTGGTTAATATTGGAAAACCTGGCACAATATATTAAGCTAGAAATATTGCTTAAAGAATATGAAAAAAGATAACTACAGTATTTTTTCCTGCTAAAGCATTACAAAATACAGGACCATTAAAAACTCAAATAGAAATGACAATAAATAACCTTAAAAATGTTAAGAGAATTTTCACTCATACTAAAGTCCATTCCCTAAGCTTGCCAAACACATAAATAACAGAACATATTCAGGACCTCTATTTTTGTACTATGACAATGGTTTGTTATATATTGTGGATGTATTGTGTATACATATATTAATGCTTACACTTAAGGTATATATTTTTTTCTTTGCTGAAACAATTAATAAGCCTCAGGTAATTATTCATCCCTGGCACTACAGGTATCTAGGTAGGTGGGAGCAAACCTCAGAAATTCCGGATATGCAATAAGATATCCTAAATTCTTTAGATTACAAAGATGAATTTGGTTATTTATTTCTGAAAGCCTGTAACTAAAAATTATAATTGCTGTCAAATTAATTGTTTAAAATTGGCCTCATAATATGTATTAATTGTACACTTAGTTTTGACTTACAAGGATATCTAAATTGTTCTTGTTTACGAGTAGTTATAGGAAATACTATACCTCAGACACAAGAACATATATTCCTGAACCAAAACACAAACCAGAGCATTGTCTGACTTTGGAAAGACCTGGAAACTTCTCTATGCCTGTGTCTAATCCTAAATTATAATTAAATTTGACCTGAATATGACAAAAACAATAAGAATATATTGTTGGGGAGATGAAACTTAGAGCAGAATCATACATCTCTAAGCTTACATCATTACTTTGTCTCTGCAAAGAAAAGCCTTTCTGTGCTAGGGATTTGCCTTGGTGCGGCTGGTCACTGATGTCTGAAATCAAGGCACATACCAAGGCCTCCTTTTGCAAACACAATCCCCCTTTCAGATCTGGAGCTGGGAGGGACTGAATGCCTCCAGTTTCACGGGCAATAGAAGGTGCTCAGCACTCAGCTGTATCAGATGTTTTAGGGGTTAATTTCCAGAAACATAAATGGAATGGGAATGTTACACCGTGACATGAAGAATGGTAAGAAATCAAAGTTTTCAACAGTAAACAGAATGGTGATATCAAACTTAACACCTGACTGACTTCTGATAGTGCAAAATACAATCAAATTAAGCTACATGAATATAGCAATGAAATTTAAAGTCCAATAAACATAGGACCTGATTCTGCAATCCTTAGTCATGTAAGTAGTCCTACTCATCAAGAATAAGGGATGCAAGACTGGGTCCTCCTTAGCTTCTGCTTAGGAAGTCAATGTTGATTCAGATAGTATCTTTTCTAGCCAAAAATATGCAGCAAAAGGAAAGTAACATAAACAAGGCTAAATGTCAACAGTGTTTGCAGACTTACAGACACCATCCATTTGTTTGTATTGAAATGACTAGCGAACCATTTGGCAAATACAATGCTATTCACAGACAGGCCCTTTTCTCCAGCAACACAAACTTCACTGGATCACTGGCATTCCCAGTTAATTAAAAAAAGGAAGCAAGCCATATGAGTTTGGTTTGATATTGCCATGCAAATGGCACGGCGACATCCAAAAGCACGGCTGAAACCCAGGCATGGGGCCGAGGTGCTGATCTGTTCAGCAGTACAGCGCATGCACTACAGGCAGGCCTCGGACCTCCTAACTGAAACTACAGAAACCTCTTCAAAATCACCATAATGGGGTAAAGAACAGTCTGCAGCAAAACTTCCATATAATTTCATTCTGCTTTCAGGGAAAAGAATATAGTAGTTACTCCTTCAACTGCAGATCAGGACTAAATGTTGGGCTACTTAGGTGCATCACAAGATAGTTTAAAGGAGTTCAATGACTTGCTGCAGTAGGATGACATTCCATTGCCTTGTAGCTGTCCCAGAGCTTAAATAGATTAGGCCTTTTGCTTCTGTTTGATATAGATTTTATAATTTAAAAGAGCTGCAATAAGGATTCAAGTGAAGCCACCACAAACAATTAAAAATCTTTTTCTGTATTTTATATGTTGGTGGTAGTTCTGAAGGGGTTAGCATTATAATCTTTTTGGTTTTGACACCTGTGGCAATAAGCAATTTACAACAACTAAATTCACTATTTAAACATTGGGGTAGAGCACTATAATTATGTGACAGTAAAGCTGTAATAATCTGCCACAATTGATCTTCCCCTTGCCCAGCCCTCTTGTCTGTGCTGCAGTTCCACATTTGGAAGGTATTTCAGAAAGTTACAATGCTGAACATTTTAATAATTCTGTGCAATGCTGAATGCTTTCTGCTCCAAAGGAAACTGAAAGCGCTCAGCCTCTGCAGGCTCAGAACTCCAAAGCTGCTACCAAACATCCAAAGGGCCCTGCCCTGCTTTCCTACAGTGAAATAAGGGATAATGGGGTGGAGCCTACACAGGAAAAAACAGCACTAATTGCAGAGGAAAGCGAGCATGAATGGAAGCAAATTAGATTTACAGAGACAACACGGAACTAATACTTTTGGACATCATTAAGTGTGGGTTCAATAGCACTAATCCATTAAGCAACCAGCTAATGCCCAGGACCATCTCTGGCCAATAGTTCTGTAGCCTACCAGCTCTTCTTTGAAAGCCTAAGCACTTCCCATGCAAAAAATGCAAGTAGGGAAATTTTACCATCCTAGACACAAAGCAGGAAAATTTAAAGGCGAGGAGAGAGAGAAAAGGAATGGATCTTGTCATAACCAGATGCTGTGCAAATCATGTGTAAATTCATGACTTGGATCATTATTGTGATACAACTACATGTATATGGGAAGACAAGCAGAGAAAGAGAGCATAAAGTCAAAGGAAAACAGATCTGCCAAAACTTGAATACAAAGTAGTTCTAGAACCTCCAAGCATAATTTCTTAAATGAGCAAGGGCTGTGAAAGCAGGGTACACAGAAGCTCAAGCCAGCTACCAAGCCATGGAGACATAGCCCTGGGCTTCCCCTCCACGCAGGGCTACTGGCTGACAAGCAGCAAGGAAAGACATGTCTGCTTCTTACAAACTGCATGGTAGCAAAGATTAACAAGATTGGCCCCTAGGTATAGTCACTTGAGACTCCAAAACCAAGTACAGGTCAGGAGTAACTCTAAATTCATCAATGGTATTTTATTATTTCTTTCTGTTCTTTCCTACACAAGTAAAGGAGAAATACTAAAAATATTTGTGATTTTTTTCTCAGCAGCATTTTGGCGTGCAAATTTCTATATTATGCAGCAATTATGGTTCTTTCCTAACCGTGTCTTTCATCCCTACAGCCTGAAGCATGGTAGGAGCATAAATGGATGATGCATCAATGGTCTCTCTCATTCTACATATAGGGAAACTGAGGACTGTCTCCCCCATGTGTGGTGACCTTCCAAAACAATAATGTGAGTTGGTGGCATTCTCCTTTAGAGATTAAATCCTTTCTGTGCCAAGATTTGTCCTTAAAACCTAACCCATTATCTCAAGGTAAAATCTGCCAACTAAAAATGACCCATGTGGATCATTGAAAATCCCAGCTTGTTTTTATGCAGCCAGAAATTTAACTCAATTAGCGTGGCCAATCAAAGATGCAATCTCAGCTAACTGAAGCTGAGATATTTTATTTGAATTTTACTTCCACTGTATCCTGACTGTGGAAAAGAGCACCACACCTTGCTGTCTTGATTGTGCAAGGACTGTATCAAGTGTACCAGTGTTCTCTCTTGAGATGTCAACAACCCACACATTGGCTGTAAAAAGAAAGGCAGATGCACAGAGTCTCCCAAAATACAAAGGAACACAAGAATAATGCCCTGGAATTGGGTGCTGGAGGTGGGTCTCAAGTTTTCTGGTCTCTCAGGCAGTAGGAGAGACAAAGGGAACCTCAACTAAGGTCATGGGCTTTGTGCAAGAGGGAAGGAAGGCTAATAAATGAAGACGGTGCTCCTGATGGCTAATCTACAAACACAGAAACATCAGGTGAGATTCCCAACACTAGCATGCACAGATGGAGTGTGAATTCACAGTATAAAATGCCACTGAGAATATGGAAACTCCCCAAAAATCATTACTTTCAAGTGGGCAGTGTCCAAGCCAACCAAATAGAAAATAAACTACTGACACGGGGCTTGTTCATACTCATCCACTTTTACTGTGCGATATTGAGAAAAATGAAATAATATATTTAAATAGTCAGCCCTAATGCTTATATTCTGCAAACACTCAATAGATCGTCAGTGAAGAATTTTAAAAAGCTATTTTTGGAGGGGGGGAAAGCAGAACTCGCACTGCATTTTCCATTAAAAAATGGCTTAAAACGTAGAACAGACAAGCTTCTGTTGGCTTTTTTGTCCCTTCATACTTCTACTCGAATCCATTATCACTGGGCAGAGTTTGTGAAAGGGATACGGTCTTTAAAACCATATAAACTCAAGACATCATAAAATGTCTGTTGAATAGATTGGAAGATGAAACAAAAAACTAAGGCAAGTAAGATGACCTCATTTCAAAAATAAGTTTAGAGGGTGGTTTTTACGTTGTTTTAAAAATCTTATGTCTGGGAAAGAGTATAAAGATATTTTGTACAAAGCTACTAATCTTGGTTTTCCAATTTTTTACTTGTTTGTTTGAAGAGTCATTTCTCTGCTGTATTTTTTTTTTTTTTTTTAACTGGTTGATTGTACTCCACAGCTAGAGGAAAAAAGATAAAATCCAAGTACCAGCTGCAAATTAAATCAACTATCAACTATTTTCAAAACATCAGTAATGTAACTGCTGATTTTGAAGAATCTGGAAATATTTCCAACTCTCTGAATTAATTCTTAGTGCAATGAGACATGGAAGTTTACAAGTAACGCTGTGCAGATACTTGGGCTCGTGATTCAGTTTAAGTAATGACAATATGGTGGAGCCCAAATGCTCCAAGAATACAAATGAGATAAACTTTGTGAGGAGAAATCAGACTTTTTCATCAGACCAACTAATACACTTGAAAAAGCAGGGAGGGGCCTGAAGAAAGGGTTATGGCTTTAAGCACATATACTATCCTAGTAAAGTCAAAGCTCCTACTAACCTTAGGTTAACCAGGGTAACCACTCTTAAGTGTTTGCAGATTTAGGATTTTATTTTAAATTGCCAGGCTTTAAAACTGTTGAACACATTTTCTTTCCTTTTTTTTTTTTTTTTTTTTAACTTCGGTACATTTTAGTATGCATGTTCAGCTCTGACAAGGTTTTCTGATTGGTTTGAAGGTTAAGTGAAACAACCATTACCAAAATTTTTGTGTTGTTTGCTGCCTCTGCTTTTTAAAGTGATATTGTTTTTCACAGGATTTGCATTCTAAAATCTCTTTCAAACATGAACTATGCTGACAAAATAGGAGATAAATTAAAAAAAAATCCTCATTCTTATTTGTTTCAAATAGATTTAATTTTCATTTTTGTCAAATATGATATGCATGATATGAGGAAACAAGACTGCAGTTTTGTAAATCAGAGACTAATAAGGGTAAAAGGGGGATTTGTTTGTTTGGTGTTTTGTTGTTTTTTTAATTACCTGAAGGCATATTCTTAATTAGGCAAATCAAAATTCGTACAAACGTTAGTTAGAATAGTGAAAATGGTGAAGGTGCCATTGAAACAAAACAGAAAAATATAATTAAAAAAAAAAAGAAGAGAAAAAAAGAGAGGGTAAAAAAAAAAAAAGGCTTTTCACCACAGACAGACACATATCGTGCACTTGGCCTTTGATTTCGTTAATATTGTGGTAGTTGAACACACCCCAATTCAAAGATAAAAAGGAAAAAGAAAAACAAAACAAAGAAGGAGAAAGCAAGGTTTGCTTGGCAAAGCATCCAGTGTTTTTCGTGGGTTCTTACTTATATCAAAATACTGAAAAGTTTGCAAGTTACCATGAAAATAAACTTTTTTCTCCTTTGAGTATGCTAAAGCAGTAAATATCCCCTTCATATGCACTAGCACAGATAGTCTATATTGCTGATACTCTAGTTTAAAAAGCAAGTTTTTTCTAAAATCTTGTATAAGTAAATGCATGCAGCACTGCTGATTTCAATGGAGTAGACCACATATAAGACTAGAATTTGGCCCACAGCATTTAACATTTAAAAAAATGTATTACTAACAAACATGACTAAGTAGATTTAAAGAGCAGCTTCATGATTCTGCACAAGTGTTTTCTGAAATGGTCTAAAAGAAGGTCTAAAACTTACCACACAAGTCAGGTCTCTTGATACATCCACTAGTTGCTGTGCTACTTGCCAGTCCATTAAAGGCTGCTAAGCCATCAGAGCTGTAAGCTCTTAGGACTGACAACATGTTCATCGGCTTCTCCAGGACCTGTGGACTCTGAACTTGCTCAGGCTTCATCACTCCTTGTGCAGTTTCATGGGAGGATAGAAGATTCTGACTGTGCCACTGCTTTTCTGACGCTTGCGGCAGTGGCGATACGAGCCCTTGTGTTGGTTGTGAGGTGACTGCACTTTGTATGTTATCGCCTCCTTCACTGCTTTCTTTACTTAGGGCAGACAACTGCTTATTCATAATATCTGGTTCTGTGTCAATGTCCTCATCTTCAATGTTTTCTTCCTTGGAAGATTCCATATCCTCAGATGAAGCTATGTCAGAAAGGTCATCAGTAGCACTTTTATTTACAGAGTCAGAGAGCAGAATATTTGGGTCATCTTCAGATTGTGTTTTTATTTCAGACTCATTACTGGTGCAAGAATTTTGTGTTCCCGTGCCAATAACACCAGGGTAAACACCAAACTGCTTATAGAAGTCTGTTGTAAAATTACAAAAAGTGGATTCCATGTGGCTGGGCCAGGCAGTGTTCTTTTGCTCTCCCAGGGTCTCTTTATTTTGTCCTTGGGTCATTCTCTCAGAAGCTGAGTCCAGCTGGCTCAGCATGTTTGAAACTACAGCCTCCTTGCTGGACTGCACAGAAGAAGCGAGCAAGCTCACTTTATTAATCGCGGTCGAAGCTTCTCTAGATTGGTCTTTGTTGTTCCCTATAATGTTGTCTTTACGTTTAGCCTTGCCCAAGTGATTGGCCTGGAGGTGCAGAGCCATTAGTTCCATAGATGAAGTTGTGAAAGAACAAAATAAGCAGCCGTGCCAAGCGATATTGTCTTGCACAGTGACTGATGAACCAGGGAGCGAGGCTGCATCTGGCCTTACGGATAAGTCAAGAGGTTCGTATTGTGACTTTTCTGGTTTTCGCTGTGAGGACTTGCTGTTTGTCTTTTCCTCACCACCATCTGAGCCCAGAGCTTTTACTGAAAGTTGATCTGAGAGAGCTTTATCCTTCATTTCTTTTTCTTTCTTCAGAGAACTTAAGACAAAGCTGTCCATGAAAGCTTGCAAAGACCCTTGGAAGTTCACGCCATTCCCAACCATGTTCTGGTAAGCACGGCCAAGTTCAGAGAAGTGCGTTCCTTTGGAAGATATGTCTGAACCCTTCATATTTTCTGAAGGTACTTCAGATGACATGCCAGCTGCTTGTCCTTGCTGATCCCCAGAAGACAGCATTCCTGATGCCCACTGCTGCGAGACCATGCCACTTCGGAAATCGATAGCAGGAAGCCCCTTGAAGGCTCCTCTCAATATATCTGGTCTAATAAAGACAGAACTTTTACTTGGTGTCTCATCTTTGTGTTCTTGACTTGCAGTCTGCCCAGAGAGTGGTCCTGCTCCATTCTGTCGCTCCCGATGGTGCCGTTCCAAGTGGTATTTGAGGGAGGCAGACTGAGTACCAGCATAATCACAATGTGGACACTTGTAAGGCTTCTCACCTGTACATATAGATAATGAGAAAAATATAAAGAAAGAGAGTTAACTGTACTCTGGTATATAGATGAGTGAATAAAAAAAAAACCAACAAACATTAGCTGCTTGAAAACAAGAAGATCTTGGAGCTAATAATTCATTTTTTTAAAAAAGAAATGTGTTTAATTGAAGACTAATTCATAAACTGAATATTTCCAAAATGGGTTTCCAGAATGTGGGGCTATTCAGGGATGACATGGTATCTACACACAATTAGCCATCCTTTTCTTAATCTAACATGTAGAAAACTGTTGTAGAATTAAAAGCTATGATTATGAAAATGAAGCATAACAATTTCAACCACAGTAATCATTAAAAGTACAAGTTAAAAAAAAAAAGAGAGCAAAGAATGTAACAAATGGATGGTTGCAATATTTTGTGTATACAATTGCTCTAAAATTTGTTTAAATTATACACATGGAAACCATTTTTAAACCCAAAAATTTTATGGCACTGTTACGCAAGACTGAAATGAATGATTTAAGTCTTGCTCTGCAGTAAATCATGGATATAATTAGCAAATGGCATACTGCACAAGTAATTTATCATTATTTGGAGGGCACCATTCCAGAAGGATTCAAAGATCTGCAGACCTACTGCATTGTTTCTAAATAAAGAACTATAAATACAGATTCTATAAAATATTAATATCATTACACTACATTATGATTGCAGCATGTAAGAACATATAGTTAAAATAAAAAGTAGTCAATAAAATAAAAAAGAAATCGAATAATAAAAAAAGTACAAAATATATTTAGTTTCTGTATTTGAAATTAGCATTATCTACTGTTTTTTGCAGTCCTTTAAATTTGTACTAATGGCATTTCTAATGCTCAAGTAGTAAAATGTGCAATTAACCTACGAGAAACGCTTTTCTAGGATTAGCTTGAATAGAGCTTTAAACATGTAAGGTGATTTTAATGAATTAAAGATATATTTGAATCCCACACTAAACTTTTAGTGTTCTTCCTCTACTTTAAAAGAGGTAGAAGATATTACACACATAATAAATAGTCACATGCAATCATGAAGACATATCCAAAAAGAATGTACATCTAAGCAAATGAAAAACTAAATTTTTGCAGAGCACTTGTTACCAATGCAGAGTTCCTTTTAAAGGAAGAAGTACGGAAATCCTCTCTAAAAGTGACAAGAATCTGAAAGACCTACAAACTGTCAGTAGTTGCAATTATTTCTATGAGGGATCTCAACAAGAAGAATATTTTCTTTTCTCTATGTAGCTTTCTCCCTATGTGATCCAAAAGAGAAAGGCAAGCCTTGTCCAAATGGTATAATGGAAATAATTGTTTTGAAAACTTCCTCCACAGCAAAAATGTTATATAATGATATGTAGTTCACCAAACCAGCTGGAAAGTTACCCTTTTCCAAATAACCTCAAAATCTGCTTAAAACAAAACTGAAAGGCTTTCAAACTTTTATTATTTAAGCTAAAGGCTCAGTTGAAAGGCTGGTGAATACTTGGGAAGCTGCTCCCCTCACTGATCTCAGGAATTTACTGATGAGAGGCAACACCAGAACACTTATAGAACCATAGAATAGTTTGGGTTGGAAGGGACTTTAAAGATCATCAAGTTCCAAACCCCTGCCATGGGCAGGGACACCTTCCACCATTGAGGCTGCCCAAGTGACCACGTAGCACTGCGCTAGCAGGCTTACTGACCAGGAATCTGGCTGGATACTTGCTGCGATTCAGATTTGGCTGAAGTAAATTACAAGCAAGGGAAACTCTAAATTTATAATGTAATCCTAAAGCTAAATGGTGAGACATGAGAGCTTTACATCAACAACGTTAATCAACACTTTTAGGGGAGAAAAGTGCAACACCTCAAACAAGACGTGTTCAGCAGAGGAAGAATAATAATCATCATGGTTCATGCTTTAGGCCTGGGTTCACACAGCTTAATAGAAGAAATCAGATTCAAACATGTCAGTGCAACTTCTGAGGCTTCCACAGTCATGTCATTAAGTTCTGGTGCTCCACCAACAACAAGTAGGGGCTGCATTTCAGTGACAGCTGTGCAAAAACAAACAATTCCTACTGATGTGCAAGAATCCTTACACTGAGATGGATCACACCTGCCTGGGCTTCCCTGGTCTCGGGTGGGAGCCTGAGCACACCCACTCACCCACCGCAGAGGTGCAGGGCCAGGACAAGGGCACAGAGGACACTGGCTGTCTATTTGTTTGCATTTCTGCAGGGCTGTTGGGGAAGGTGCAAACTCCATCAGCTGTGCTGCCAGACAGAATGTGGACAAATATTAATGCTGCTTTTACAGCTGGTAAAAACTGCTATATTTTTGGGCTGTTTTCTGTTATTCTGATGTTTGTCCCACCAGTCACTAGTGAACTCTGACACAACTGGTGAAAAACAAGTACCAGACGCTGTAAGGTTAAAAACTCTCATTTTTGAGTTTTCACTCCTCTTAATTGAAAAGCTCTTCCTCAGCATCCCCAATGCCTTTACGGAAATCTTTAACACAATTATATTGGGCATTTCCTTTCATTCTAATGATAGTTCAGTGTGTGTTTGCATTGCACATCAAGTGACATCATTAAAAAAAGTGTCCCAGCATTGCAGACACTATGGTTACTGCTTCTGCAGGAAGGAAAAGTTTTCAATATAGGCTGCACTGGTCCTGATCAAAACCTGCTGCGCAAAGAAGTAAGTAGCTGTAAAAATGGGTAAAGTGAGTTAAAATATGCTAACTAGATGAAATAATAGTAATATTTTGTACTTCTAAAGTACCTTCAGTCTAAAGCACCAGGCATACTTTTATTCTTAATTACTAAGCCTTGAAGTCAATACATTTTCTGCTTGAAGGTCGCTCCACTGAGCGAGCTTCCTTTCAGCAGAGGAGATCTGGACACAGCTCACCACCAACACCATAAGCATTGGACTGAGAGAAGACACTGACTGAGACAGCATGATAAAAAGTTCAAATCTCTCCCAGCCTTGGTACACTGTCTCTGTGGTGCTCCCACCTCTTGCATGGCTAGAAATAAGATCTAAAGCTGAAGGTCTGAAACTGGACTCAACATGTAGCAACACACTGTGCCACCTTTACAATACAGGACTGGCCAAAAAACATTATTCAAAGGGAGCTGTTCAAAACCTCTCTCCTCTCTTTTAGATCCAAATATTGGCAGTGATTAGTTTACTTCAAAGCAATATTAACTGCTTCCATTTCAAGGGCAGGCAGTAGGAGAAGGAAGTAGGACGGAGTAAATCATCCTTGAATCTTTTAAATTTAGTGTGTCAGTATTTCCTAAATTCAGTAATTGTACAGATATTTAGATGCTATTTCATCCATCCAAATTAACAACCAGCTATGTCCTGTGTAAGTCCCTGTACAAATGACAAAACAGAGTTACAGGCTGCTGTGGGAAAAAGCCCAACCTAACCTCAACTAAACTAACCAAAATCCAAGCCAGTTTCAATGGAAAAGCCAAAGGATCTCTAATTTCCAGGATTCTGTCAGCAACTTGCAATAGTACATGTCCAAAAATACTATAGGGGACAAGAGAGGTAGGCTATGATTCTTGACAGAAGACTACCTGTTTGTATGTTTGTATCTCATACTTTGAGGAAGGTTTCAGAGAATAATCCTCATGTAATGACTACCCTGGTAATATTGCCAAGAGCAGTGTCTGGATGAGTTATTTAACACTTATTATCAGTCCACACAAATTAACATTGCCATGCAGGAGTGAGGGAACATGACTTTTTCAAAATAACTGTCTGCATTTCATATCCAAGAGTCATTTTTCATTGTTCAAAAAGGCGATGACCATCTTGATCTTGCTAATTCTCTGGCCCTGTTTGCATCCCTTTAAACCTTTTCACAATGGAGTAGAAAGAGAGAATATTCTAGTATGTACAATTTTTTTTAAATTTAAAATCTTATAGAGAATAACTTATCTGGGTAACATCATCATATTCTGATCTATCTACTGCCCTGGCTTACAAGACACAAGACATCTCACAAGAACTATATATCAGGATACAGTAAAACAATAAAAATTCAATGCTGATTGTAAAATCTGCACAAAAGCTTGGTAGATAACTGGAAACAGACACATTGCCCAGTAGAAACAGGTCTATTTGTATAGCAGGTTGTATAAACAACACAGAAGTATAATCTAGTCAAGCTATCACCACTCCTGCTCAGAACACAATCTGACCACACTAGTCATAGGAATTATGTGCTACAGGCTCTGCAAGGAGACCATAGCCAGACTATAAATAGATTTACAGATTTTAAGGCCAGAAGGGACAATTATGATCATCTAGTCTGATCTGCTGTACAACACAGGCCAAAGGCCCTCGCATGATAATTCCTGCATCAAATCATAACTATAATTTGAAACAAAACTTACTTGTTTTAGTTTAAACATATTCTGTTTCAACCACAGCAATGAACAAGAATCCAACATGCCTGCAGGTAAACTTCTTGACTGGTTAAGTACTTTCTCTACTTAAAATGTGTGTCTCATTTCCAGCTTGAATTCATCCAGAGTCTGCTTCCTACTACTGAATACTGCTACATTTTCCTCTGCCAGATTAAACGGATTTTTTAAATAAAAAAAAATCTATTCCCTAAGGAAGGTACTTGCAGACAGTAAATTAGTCACCTTTCACCTGCTCTCACTCTTGAGTGGAATACCCTTCCTAATTTTTCAATGTCCTTTTAAATTATGGGTGCCCACTAAAGCTTTGATGAAATTTCAACTCAATATTAATCTCACACAGTCCAAGACTGTGTTGACATCCATAGCTATAGCAATCAACTAACAGCTCATACTCTGTTGCTTCTTTACCATAATCCTAGGCCCAGTTCATCAACGCCCCTAGTATCTGTTCCTTTACATTCTGCTGATTTAAAATTCATATTGCTGAAAAAAGCCCACTTGACTAAGTGACTAATCAGTGCCTCCCCATGATTTTTAGCATCTTACCCTTTTTGTGCCATTGGTAAATTTTATCAACAGTGATTTTATATACTCTTCCAAATAATGAAATACTAAATAGATGGAGCTGAAAGCACTGCTGTGGAACTGCCAGTTTATGTGCCACTTCATCTCTGTATACTGGTTTTTTTCGGGGGCAGGGACTGTCACATAGAACAAGCTACTTACTTTCACAAAGAAAGTGAGAATTTGATAAAACTTACTTACATAAAATAAAAATGAACCAACTATGCTGCCAATTCTTAATTAGTTAACAAATTCATTTGGTGATTTTACCCAATACTTATGTCAGGATAGTCCATTTATAATTTCAAGGTCTTCATATTCTTTCTTTTTGGAAATAGCAGGATAGACAGATAGTTTTTTACTACTACA
The DNA here is from genome assembly GCF_004027225.2 of Strigops habroptila. NCBI lineage: Eukaryota > Metazoa > Chordata > Aves > Psittaciformes > Psittacidae > Strigops > Strigops habroptila. Next base: position 13,901,725 of record NC_044302.2, read on the forward strand.
AATGCTCCGGAACTTGCTCCACGTTCCAAGACTTGTTTTTTTAAATGAACTTTAATGATTTGGAGAGCTCTTCAGCCAGGATTTTTAAGACTTTATCCAGTCTTATTCATTCTAAAAAAACATTAAATGTAGTGGGCTACAGCATAACAGCCTCATCAGTTAATGGCAGAATTGTATCATTGGAAAATACTTATAAAAACCATTATGCTTCTTTCTAAGAACAGAAGAGTATTTAGTCTTCTACACTATGGTTGGTAATTTTTCATCTATTCTTGTCCAGTATTAGCAAGATACAAATTGTTAAACCTGCCAGATCTACAGAATTTTACCTTGTTCTCCATAACCCTGATATCCACATGCATATTTTTATTATTGCTTTTAGTTCCCTTTATGAAATCTCTGTACTTCTTAAATATCTGTTTATATTTAGTGCTGTGGGATTCTCTATTCATTTTTCGGTACGGTGAGGGCTGGGCGTCAGTACAAGAACCCCAACACCTCGCTTTGGCAGCCAGCAATGGGGGTTTGACAGTCATTCAGAGACAATGAGAGTTGCAATTTGAGCATATACATTTCTAAACAAGCTACAGTTTTCTTTCATGCAAAGCAAATGAAATCAAACATCTTACAATTCCAGAGAATACTGCTTAATGAAAATATTGAAAACATTTTCCAGCATTTTTTATTTTACCATTGAAACAGTTATTGATAACCTATTTTATCCATTGTGCAGCAGATATTTTAGAAATGAATTGCTGTATGGTTTAATTAGTTCATTATTATGCCTATTCTTACACAGTAATTTCTTTTATCATTCTAATCATTCACTTCACACTTTTTAAACCAAATGGAATATCAAAGGTTCTGTAGGATTATTTTTGGATCCTGCACATGTTTTACCACACAATTAATCTGTTTGTCAGAAATACTAGTTAACTTCCTGTCTTTACCACTTTCCTTTACCAGTGGTTTTTCTCTGTTATATAAGATGAAACTACCCCTACTCTGTGAAAGGACAGACTTGTGATGCTTTTGACTCTGTTTATTAAAGATTTTTCAACTGTGCCCTAGGCATTACAATAAAATATTTTAATTTTTATAAAGTTTTATAATTGAATATTTTCCTTTATTTATATCTCATCTGCAATATTTATTTAGTCTCTTTACATGTCTTTACTTAGTTAAAACACAGAGAGATAAATACAGTTGTTACTTTGCAGGGAAGATTCAGTACATTAATATAAACTGTACACTAATTCCCCCAAAGCATATATATATGTTGTAAACCTGAAGACTTTTTACACAGCTGCTTATTGCTAAACAGTGCCTTGTCCAGAAGGGGACAATCTGTGTCTCTAATTGCTGTCACTGAAGCTGAGATTCATTATGTGACTTTCCCATTAAAATGTGAGCATTAATTTGTATAATGAAATATCACCCACTGCAGTGTTCATTAGCCATGCCCTACTGTATACTGCACATTGTTAGCTACCTAGAAACTGTAGTTAATTTCACTAATGGATATTTCCCTACTTAGTGTTTGGTAGGAAATTTATACTGTAACATTACCTCTTAAACTTTTAAGAAAATTTAAATTCAATCAATTATTTTCAACAAAAGTTTGGGATGTCATTAAGACAGGAGAAAAGGCATGCTGTACAACATTAACGATAGGAAATCTGGAGGAATCTAGAGAAATGAAAAGTCCTTTTAGTTCATCTTAGAAATATAAGAATAAAGGATGTTCAATACCAAAATTGTCTCCTCTTGGAGCACACATACCCATTTTCCTTAATTATTCATATTGCTCATCCCACTACAAGCGCCTTCAGACAATGGCAACAGGCAGTCTTTTTTAGGAAGAAAATGTGAGTTGAATTAATTTAAAACAGCACCATTTTTACTGTATTCCATCAGTTCATCTAAGCAAGTTTTAAAATTGGCTAGTCACATTTCCAAGGGAAAATGCAGTAACACTATTAAAGTATATAATAAATCTAATACGTTTAAGATGTGTGTCATACATATCGTAATATGCTCTCAGTCAATGGACACAACCCTGTCAAGTTTTTTCTTCCTATCCCTCTTTCTTAGGTTTCTTCTGTTTAGCACAACCCAAACCTTCTTTGGGGCTCTACTATGCTCGTGCACATTGTTCTTCTTTCCTTAATCAAGGCATTTAACTGTGCCAGTCAGACTGGGAATACACCTGAGCACCTAATGACCACACAAACCAAACTGGTCTATGTCTGCAGTAGCTTCTCAATGCTAATGCATGGTGCGGAGGTGCTAGAGCTACTCTGAAACTGTCCCCTACATAATGTGTTGCTTGTCAAAGGTAGAACATAAGACATTTTTTTATACACTGCTTCTGTGCAGTCCAAAGACCTCGGCATGCAAACTAAAAACTGCACCCATTGATTTGATTGGAGTGGGAATTGAGAATGCTCAAGAACATAAAGATGTTGCTCAGCTCCTTGAATGCAGGAACCTTAAACTGCTGCCACCAGAGGAGAAAAATGGAAACTCTGGAAGCATCTGCTTATGGCAGATGATGAGTCTGAGATGTTTAGATGGTTTTCTTTTTCACAAAGTATGAGTATCTCTTAACCTTCAGTGTTATAAACTTCTCAGCTCTATTATATATTATTTTATAATCAGGAAGCTAAATCACAAAAGGGCCAGTCTACCCACATGTCTACTATGCAGTAGGGGTGTATACACAGTATTTACCCTTATTTCTGCATCTCTTCACACAGTGAAGTTGTGTGAGTTGAGGTACGTAGCCCTGAAGAAACAGGACCGTACAGTCCATCATTATCCACTGGTCAACATAAAGAAGCCCTCTAGAAGGGCTACAAGAGTTCTGTCTGTCCTCTCTAAGCCCCAAGGCTCTGAAGCATGTTGCCCAGAGAATTGTTCCTCTCCTTTCTGAGCTGTACTAAGGAACTGTCTCATCCTTCAACTGTTTTTAGAGCAAGAAAGGAGAAACTGATTTCACATAATTATGCCCTTTTCTTGTTATCATATGGGAACACTCAGAAATCATATCTTACCATCTTCCCCTTAAAGCTCTTCCTGGCTGAATATCATTGAAATAGATAAGAAGAAAAATTTTCTACAATTATGTGTTGAAACTCGACTCAACATGCTAAATAAAACCTTGATTTTGTTTTCTTTTCTTTCAGAAGCTTATTATATGACAGGAATGGAGACTCAGTATGGTTAAGGTTGCAATCGCTAGATATCCCACAGAAAAAAGAAGCCACCCAGGCCTCTAACTAATTCTTCCAAAATAGAGCACAGCTTCCTTGTCTTATGGGGGATTAAACAGCTTCTCTAGCTTTTTTGGGCCAAGTGCCACAGAAGCACCCCCTGGATGGATCAGACATTGGGTCTTGCCTTGGCATGCGTACCACACCAACCTACTCATGTGCCTCCAAACACACAGATGTTCAGAGGAACCTGACTTCTGCTGAACTGCTTGAGCTCATCTCTAACAAACAGGTGCTGTGAGAACAAGAACAGTAATTGAGTTAATGTAGTGGAGAAACACAGTAAAGTGTTTTTTATCAGTCAGTTATATGATCCAGGAGTATAATAAAGGCAGTGTGACATAAAAGACAGGAAACTGTCCATGGTAAGTATAAGCTAACTGGTATTTGTTTAATAACTGGTATCTATTACATGATTTCCATTTACTGCAAAGCAACTTAATTTTTATTTAATAACTCTAGTAATTTGCCAATTTACATTTTTATAATATTTATTAGGATTATTTCCAATATGTAAAACATTGTTCTATTTAAACATACTCTTCTCATTATTTACTAATACTTTGTTCTCAACCTAATGGAAATTGATCTTTATCTATTTTTAAATGATAATGATTTTTAAATATATTGCAAATGTTGTTTCAACAGTCTGTATGATATTTTATTTTTTGTTGTTATTTTATACATGGTTTATTTTTTCTTGTTTTAATTTTGTTTAGTCAGTTTTAATACACAAGTTTTATAGACTATTTCCATTGCAATTAATTTACTTTCTATTAGATCTAAGCCACAAATACTGCCATCTTTAAAACAAGAACAAAAAGACCACTATATAATAAAGCAAAGGGGAGAGGTGGATATCCTCAGGTTATTTTAAAGAATTTTTCTTTGCATCTCCAAGAGTAGAAATGTCAACTGTTTAAAACTCATAGTTACAAGATTATTTTCCGATAAAACAACTACCATTTATTTACTTTTATTACATTAGGAAGCACATAGAACACATAAATAGGGTTTTCACAAAGTCCAACACACAGAAAAGAATATTCCTGCCCTGTAATCTAATCAGACAAAACTATCTTAGGGTGCCAAATTTTAAAATTCAGATCAAACCAGTGTGGTCTGATCTAGTCAAACTAGTCCACAGTCCAATGAAAGAAGAATAAAAATAAAATGAACAAACTTTTCCGTGTCAACAATGACCTGTTTTTCTTTAAATAATTCTCAGCCTTCATTTTCAATTTTTTAAAAATCAGGCCTCACATTTGCAAACCCAACATTAAGTATATTACACCTGTGCAAGCACATGGGAGAAACATGACTGCTTATTTTGAGAAGGGAGGAAAACGCTGCTTATCTGGTACTTTAGTGAAAGTGAAAGTGGAGTTTTTCAAGCTGGAGGTACAACTGGAAAGTACTTCTTCATGCAATTTATTTTACCTATCGATTAGAAAAGCAGCAGGAAAATTCTGAAATTAACTTTAAATGGTTTAAAATGAAAATGACTCCACAATTACAGTGCTCACTATGTTTCTTTCCAAAGAGTAGTCTCCTAAATGTCTAGTTTTGCATACTTTCTCAAAGCCTACCACAATACCTAAGTTTTGGAAGAAAACTGTATCATATTGGACACAAACTGAATAGATACCAACACAGTATGTCAGATTTTAATTATGGATAAAGTAAGTCTTCTTAAACATATACTGTGTCTCTACCCGAACTTTCCCATGCACATATGTACTTTTAAGCAAACGAGGTATTATAATTTAAATGGAGTGGTTATGGTTTACTAGTATGGAGAGCAGTCCACCCAAAGAGTGACATAAAGTGAGAATCTAGATCAGTAGTAAGTCTCTGTAGGGTAGAAATGCTGTGACTGTTACTAAAATAAAACATGGTAAGTTTAACTACTTACAGGTACTAAGTTGGGTGAGTTCTAGTGAAAATAAATAATAATTAAAAAAAAAGGCACATCCATGAAGCTGATGCATTCATATGAACAGTAAGAGATTAAAAATGAGCGTGCTAAATGGAACAAAAATAGTAACTCTGAGAAAAACATACAGAATCCCTAAGCAGATGCAAAGGAAGGCCTTTGAAGCAGTTAGTATAACTAAGTCTGAAACCAATAGGCTTATGCTATTGAAGGACAAGGGTAATTGAAGGAAACAGTTATGAAGCAGGGAATGAGACAGAAATAACCTCAACTGGGAAAAGATGATTCTATTAAAGTGGTCTTTATCCAACAACACATTTCTTGTGCTTTTATTTAAGACTGTCATATATCTTTCTCAAAAGACTTTCTCCAACTAATGAGTCCAAACTTACACTGGGAATTAAGGCTCCTAGCCACATATTACATTAATCCCCCCCACCACAGCATGTGTCGACAGCGCTCCGCTCACTTGTTCCTCTCACCTGTATGTATTCTCAAGTGGACCTTTAAGTGATGTGATGTTCTGAAAGTTTTTCCACAATATGGGCAGTCTTTCATGGCAGAACCAAGGCTCCTGTCTCTCAGTAAAGCTGGCTGCTGGACTCCTACAGATCTCCCAGCTTCTTCTCCAATGTCTGCAACACAAAAATGTTCTCACATCACTTCAGCACATGTCAGAAGTTGTTCTCGCTAAAACTGCTAACACAACACAAAGTTAAACATGTCAATACTACACCTGTCTATTTCATTCTTTAAATCTGACAGAATGCTGACAATTCCTGTATTTTCTTGTTATTGTCTTAAATTATTTCATCTTTCCTATCATCATTTTAAGCAGCATATGGTACCTTTATATTGAACTGAATTATACAAGAAAAGAAACAGCTGTGTCAGCAGCTGGTTTGATTTCTTCTTTTGCTTAGTTCCTATTAATTTAAAAAAAAAAAAAGAAAAAAGTTTGAGATTGTTGTTTTGCTGAATCTATTTAATTTATAAGTATTGTGAAAATCTGTATGCTTTTAAGAGGGAAAAAAGTTTGCATTAGTGCATTAAAACCTCCCAAAACAAGAGGATTGCATTGGCAGGGGTTCCAACAGCAGTGGTGATGACTACTCTGCAATAGTTCAGCACTGGAGCTACAATATACAACCTAGTGAGTGACCTAATATTATGGGAAAGACAATGGAAAAATTGGTCAGATGAGGAGAATTCCTTCTCCCTCTCACACGCAGCTCCTGAGTTTCCTCCTTCAGTGTTTATAGCTACACTTCCTCTTTGCATCGTAATGCAACGGGTAAGACTCCAGAACATCTCTCTCCAGGTGTAACGAAACAATCATTCTCAGCCTTCCTGCACAGGCTGCTATTATGCAAGCAGGCTAGGAACAAAATAACTTACAAAAGAATGACATAAAAATTGCAAAAATGTAGGGCATGTTAAGCAAGTCATTATTCAAACCACACAAGACTTACTTATCATCTTGCACTTAGAGGGTCACGTAATATTACATATACATATAAGTTCACAATTTCACCAAAAAGTACCATGGCAAATGTTGACATCCTGAACCACATTTACACTCCTGGCGTGCCACAGAGGTGCCATACACACCGAGACATCGTCAGACCCCTGTGCAAAAGCTGAGCTGTATGTGTTCTCTTGAGATGGAGAGTATATAGTAAAAATCTGCATGCAGAGTCTTGATTATTTCAGCCATGAACTACTGACTAAAAATGTCCTGCCTTTACCCATTTGACATGTAACTAAAGCTGTCAGGAAACATAGTGCAGTTTACATAGCATTGCCTTTTAAATGGAAGTGATGGGGCATAAGAAAGACTTAAACATTTTGGCTCAAACAAAAACTATTAACACAGTAGCAGAGACCCAAATACCCACATCTCTGGAAAAGGTAACACTAACAGGCATTCCATTATTTATTATAAAATGGTCCCTCTAAACTATTTCACTTAAAGCTGAAAGAAGGGGATGACACAGTGGTTAATATATATACATATATATATAAAAAAATGCTTATCTTAGTCATGCATGTAATCAAGTTATTGCTAATTTTCAAAAGGTAAAATCTGATAGTTTTCACATCAAATTCTTGTTTAATATTTTCTGATTGTTCTTAGACTGCAGAGTTGAAGCACAATATTTAACTTAGAAATCTAGTAACTGTCATTTTGAATTATTTACAAGTATGTAAAGTAACATACTGCAGGAGTTTATTTTGTCTTTATGAGTCCCGAAAAACATATATAGGTGCTAATTTACAATTCCAGGCTTCCGAAAGAGTTCAGATTCTCCCTTTTTTTTCTCCTTGAAAGTTGCATACAGTCATGTCTCAAGCTGCTTCAGGAAAAAATTAATTCCTGAGTGCAAAAAGATTTTTCTGAAGTGCAAAAACCAGAACACATGATGATAAACTGCAGGATTTTATTTTGGTTTTCAATAAATACTATACGAGCATTATAGATAAATATATAGATAAAGCTAACAAGCCACTCAGGAGGAATTTACCGAATAAGCCTACTAGTTATGTTTTGCTATATGTCACTCTAAATGATGGCCTGTTATCCATTTGCCTTTTATCTTTCTATCTAGAATATGTGTGGCCCAATAAAAAAGAATAAATTTGTAAGATAAACAGCTCGCTTTGCAGATTTAAGAGTCTAATTTTCACTTTACACAAAATTGAATTTTTTCAAGGCAGTGAGACGATGGAGTTTACTCTAGCACTAATCCCTCTGAAAAAGCAAACTGAAAACAACAATGAAGCAAAGAAAGATGTGGGTGGTCTGAAGAGTTTTCTTTTAGATTTAAGTAGACATACAGTAGATAGCTCCAAAGGCTTTGCTCCAACAGGGGCCTTACCTTGAAGAATTTTTCTTCCCACAGTGAAAGCATTCCTAAGACTTTAAAGCTGGGCTGAGGGGTTTTCTTTTGAATTCCTCTGCCTACAAAGCCCACCGAAGTGCTGGAGGCCATTGCTACCTGAATGAGCTGCTTTACATCTAAGTTCTTTTATTTCAAACAATGAAAAGATACATTCAAGGCTGCCGACTCTCCCCATCAAATGCTACCCCAAGCTTTGGCAAAATTTACCTATTTGTCAAGGCACTTAAGTTTAAAATGCATTTAAGTCTTACTGACTCTGCTACAACAGGGGGTTTTATATGGAGTCTCTTAAATCAAAAGGGAAAACAAAGGGGGGAAAAAAGTGACACAGAAAAAGAAGAGATAAGCAAGGAAAAAGTTAATAAGCAAACTAGTGAATACAGACTTTGCAAATAGCAGTGTAAGTGGGAAATAAAAAATCTTCAGCTCTACCAAGAGTTGTTTATTCTGACACCACTGATGTCCACCTTCTCCTACTACTGAGACCCCTTCCTAAGTAGAAACTGTTAGTTCTGTTTCTGTGCAAAACTGTACTAATGTTTTACAGAGCTGCAGAACTAGGATTAGCCCCAGCAAATTAATTTAATTTATGATTTACTCGGGATTTGAGCTATGGCTTTTGGGCTGCTCAATTCCCAGGATAAAAGATCAGGAAGGAAAGAGAGAAGTTACTTATCTTACAGCCATTGTGGTTCACTGAGTTATGTGGTCTACATGATATGCACTACATGCATGTGAGATTAGACTGCTTTTTCTTACTATCTACTTCCATTATAGGCAGGTCTGCATCTTGAATGTCTTCCTGCCCATCCTTACCTTTCCTGATTTGAGTGCAGGAAATAACAGAACAGAGTATAAAATATTGTATAGATGTATACACTAGATGTAAGGCTTCCAAGCTTTGTCTCTGAACTTTAGCTGAGCTTTCCTGTCACGTTCTCATGGGACAAATGCAAGTAAACAAAGTTCACTTGAGCATCCATATCAGAGAGTGGTGATTAGCTGCATAACCAAAGAGGCAATTTGGCCAAGTGTGAGCAAATATATTTGCCACATAGACTGAAACTGAAATTAAGCAATCCACAAGATCAGTATTTGAAGGCCTAGCCCTTCTTCAAACAGATGCCCACTTCTCAGGAGAGGGGGGACAAAAAGCCGGAAAAAGTACTGAGGTAGCTGGAAAGGAAATTTCCACAGAGTCAGATAATCCAAATAAACAATTTTGAGCCGGGAGCAGGTCAAAAGAAAGAAGCACACCAGTGAATCCTTATTTACACTAGGTATCTTACTAGGTATCAGAAATGGTCTACCCAGAAATGAGCTGCTGCCATGGCTAGCAGTGCCCTTGGCACACAGATGAAGATGCTACAGAGGCCCAATGCCAACTTCACTTGATATTTCTAGAACAGAGACGACAAACTTAGGTGTATAGTGAATCTGTGTACTCGAAGCAAAAGGTATCTAGTCAGTCATATGAAGAGCAAAAGAAAAAGAATTATTTGAAAATTCCATATATGTTCTGTACTACTGGTCTATCTGTCTGGGATGGGTCTGTAAACATGATTAGAAAAAAAAACATTCTAAAAAGAAACCTGTTTTCAGTTGTTTAGGTAACAGCACTGACTTCAGTCATGTTAGCAGCCAAACTTTCAAAGGAGCATCTACATGCATGTCCCATACATTTTACCAGAGTATTTATTTGCTGCGTGTACGTGAAAGTGCGGCAATTCACAAAGAGGTACTTTCATGTTCAAAGGAGCTAAATTGCAGTCCTCATGCAGACTAAATTATCGATGAAGTCAGTTGGAATTCATTGACACAAGGATTGCCAAATTAGCCAAAACCAGGCAGTCACATGGAAAAGGTAATCAACTCGCAGAATAGGTAATCACACTTATAAGTATGTGTTTGCGCTTGCACATTTTTCAGACATTTTTAAAGAACCCTTTGAAAATGTGGCCAGAAGCCTGTAAAGCTGCACATAATCCCAGGTTTTCATATATTTCTGAAATTCAAAATATTTGTAGTTCTTTAGAACTGCCTGTAATAGCTAAACAAAATATGGTGCAACAAGAAGTGGTAGTGACCACATTTATTTTTTTATGATCTATAAACCACCTTGATTAGCCCATTCTGTGGCAGGAAAAATTATATCCTGAACCTAATCTGAAGAAGGGTGTTAGAGGATATTCAATGTGTTAATCCTGTCACTGCTGCCACCTTTATGCAAGTATGCCTGGGCCTGACCACCTCATTCCCTGTGAAGTAGTACAGGATATGCAAAGTTTCTGGGAAAACATGCTTTACTTTCCTTGCCTGTTCCTTAGAAAAAAGCTTTAATAATACTGAAAATAGTGGAAAATAGGAATATAATTAGGGATATAATTAACCCTATTTTTCTAGCTACCTGAAGGAGCTTCAATGACTATGCTTCGACATAAATGAGAACAGAATCCGGCCCACTGCTCATAATTTGAAATTAGAATCCTATTAGCAGATGTCACTACACTTTTTTGCTAGTGAAGTTCATGGATTCAAATGAGAGAGACTAATATTACTAAGTATTGCAGTTATATTTTAGGCCTCCGGAAAGAGTTACTAATGTCTTAGGGCAGGAGCAACTTGCTGTCTCTATTGTTTCATCAAGGATTTAGGTTTTATAATGGCCATATATGGGAATCTTACACTGTTACTATGGATTGGCAGGGAATTTGTTTAAACAGAGAGCTATTTTAGAAGAGAATTGGAAAGGAGGCCTATTAGTGAGAAAGCAGCATTCACATTGTTTGTATTATTAGAAATAAAGATTATACTGAAGGTTCTGCTGGTAAATAAAAAGATACCACTTCTGACATCAGGCTTCCCACTTAGCACTCTGAACCAAGTAAATGCACAAAGTGCCCGGCCCCTGCTACTGATCACTGCATCTGCAGATTTTAATTTAAAATACAAGCTAAATTAAACAGAATTAAAATTCTCATAACCACTTATATAAGGTAAGACTTGCAACATTTATAAGTGCGCAAATGACAGTCATAGCCAATACCCTGGGCTTCAGAGGAGCTATCTAGGAGTTATTTGAAGCACAAGAGCAAGGGAGCCAAAATATTCTAAGCAATTTCTTAGTAACTGGTGGCTGGAGATGGGGGGGGGCAGCACACACACACCTTAAGCCCACACCTGGAGCACAGGACACACTTGGAGATAGGTAGTTTTCACACCCCATGGGTGCAAAACACTTTGAATGACAATACTGCATGTATGGAAATATTGATTGTGTCTTAACGCTTTTCACGGCGGCACGCATTCCGAGAAACCCGCAAGAGGCTGTATATATAAAGCACAAAGAGACATCAATAGACACTTAACCAAAATTAAGCTTTTGTTTATCATAAAATGTTTCTTATCCTCTTTTTCATTTCAATCAAATTCCCTACAGAGTTTTTGTTTTGGAGTTCTTAGCAGTCTTACTTTTCAAGTTATTCTAAAACTTTAAAACCTTTTAAGATAATCAAAGTTCCAACACAGTTTCTGAGTACAACATTTTAGCTGCCTGATTTGTTTGAAGAATTGTGTGACCAAAAGACACAGAAATCTGATGTAATACTTAAAACCCACGGTTGGTTACTTGCCATTAACTTACAGAGCTCAGTTTGGACTGAAAAATAAGCATACTGGAGAGAACATTTTTTGCATGAGACCTTGTTAACTGGATCTTTAAAAAAAAAAAAAAAAAAGGAGAAAAAAGACATCTTAAGCACCTTACAGTATCTTTCATTTAACAGTTGGCAGAAAGAAACTCCCAGATGAACATTGGCCTGTGTCCTTCTCTTTAACCAGCTGAGTGATCCAAGCTTTTAATAAAGCTGTTCCAATTATTGTAAAAGTCATCTAGTACCTTATAGCCACAAATATTGACAGTTTATTGCACAACACATTCATGACATTTGAAGGTCACGTCATACATAATACATACACTTTTATAAAAGTGTCTGGAACAAAGAGATACATGATCAGCAATTACATCTTACCATTTGAGAGTATGAGTTTGTACTTAAAGTGAAATATTACATGAAATGCAAATTTTTAATAAAACACAAAATAGTTCATTTTCTGTATTTATTGTTTTATTAATCAGCAATACTGAGTTCAGTTATACAAAATCAATGGAATGTGGTCCATGCACCAAGAAGATTACAGTTAAATATCATTATCCTGCAAACCTTCATACATGCATGGGAAAATAGTAAGCTCAAAACTTTAATCTTGCCACTGTATACCTCCCCAGCCCAACAGAAGTCAACGAAACACTTAGATTTGAATAAGGACCTTAGCACATTATTGAAATGTTAGTTTTGATAAGATTGAATCATAAAAAATTATAAAATGAAACTGAAAAGAGTGCTGCAGATTTTTTTTTAATATATGCACATATAGGCACACCAAAATTCTTCATTCTCTTCCAGTGCTCATTCTAAAATCACATGGACATGTGGTATATAATTCAAAAGTGTAAATTACAATTTATGCAGGCAGACCTGTGCACAGTCCTTCAGTGCTTTCAAAAAACGAATTCAGACATACACAGAGCATGGCCATGAGAATGCTTGTCTTTGGTTAAATAGTCTTCAGCTTTATGGTATAACCACTAGATCCTGGAACCTCCAACTAGCTAATGAGAGCTGAGCTTGCAGCAAATGACCACAATCACTACAGCATTCCTTCTAACACTGTTTTTGCTGGTTTGTTTCAAAATCCTGCTATGTTCATTCCTGAGCTCTTCGCATGAAACTCTTCCACTATCCAACTACTTCACTGGGTTTTCAGTAATGCTATTCCTGAATCAGGGCTGTGAAATCCCACATCCTTATTTTGACTGTACAGATCAAAGCACTTCACATCCCAAATCACTGAGTTTACCAGATGAGGTTCATGAAATTCCACTACACTTGTACAATCTTTCCACAGGAAAAGTGGATGCTTTAAAAGAGGATGTGCTTTGTCATTCATCAGAATGATGTGTCTGTTTGCTATTTTGGATGTAGCGCTAGATACTCTCAGTTTTGAGCTTCTGCTTGTTCTTGCTTTCTTCAGAAGTGCACATCTGAGCTGCCAGAACACCTTATTGTACTTCTCTGTCCAGAACATGTATTTTCATAAGCAAAGCAGATACTTACTCTTTGGATCAGGAATGCTGGGCTTAAATATGTACTCAAGGATGTTTCCTTGGTATTTTGCCAAAGTTGCCATCTATCCTCAAAGTTTACTCTGGTGTTCATTTATACTTCTGACAGCAGTGTTAGCTCCCAAACCTTCCATATGACATACTTTCCCTGGTTTTTTTTTTTTTTCCTTTTCTTAAAACAAGCTCAGAATATTCTGGATTTTTACCAAACATTCCTGTCACTTGTGGTCTGTGATTCTCATGTAAGCCTGTTTCACTAATTTTCTTACTCAAGCCCTTAACTCACCTGTGTTAGCTTTGATCCTGTCACCTAAATTCGAAATGGGCATTTGATTACTGACCAGAGAAGATGAGGTCTTTCCGCACTTCATACAGATTGTTTACTGCTTTTGGAGAAAATTCCAGTGGGGAATCTAAGTGGAGAAGCTATCCAACTGGACCATCTTTTGTATTTGTATGTGTTACTTGCAGGCAGGTGTTCAGGTACCAGATGGCCTTAAAGCCCATACTACTCAGGTTATAGCAGCTTCTACAGGCTGTCTGCATCATATTCCCATCTCTGAGATTTGCAGAGTGGCTACATGGAGCTTGATAAACACTTTTACCTAACATTGCTCTCCTGATGCCAAGGCTAGATCAGATATCCAATTTGGGAGAGTTGCCCTACAGTCCCTCTTTAATTAAGTACTCCTGATCTCCCACTCTTGGGATGGATTGCTACTGCTGATTAAGCTCCACAAGTAAGGATCTGTGGAGGCAATTTCATGAGGGACAAAATGAAGTTGCTAGCTAATCAACTAAAATAACTATTAACTGGACTTCTGTGAATGAATATATTGCCTTCTTCTTGCTTCCATGCTTACCCTGTTTCTTCCACATGTTAGCATCTCTATAGACCAAACAGGTAAGGTGTACTTCATTATAAGCTTGTTCCTAAAATAAATATGGAGCAAACAGAACCATTTGGTACAGAGTGGAGGCTACGCTGTGAAGAAAATTTAAGATGGTGCCAGTAAACTGTAGGAAAGATGGTGAATGTGGGTGGAAGAGTGCGGTATTGGACCTATTTTTTCTAGGTTCTTCTCATGTGCCCATCAAGAAGCTGTGAGATTTTAAATGACACAAATTAACACCCAACTCCATGTAGTTTTCAAAATCCACTAATATATTTTAAAATTTTTTGAGTACTTGTGTTGAAATATTTAATAACAACACTAGCCAAGTTTCACCCTGAGTTGCTGGGCTTAAGCAATTGCAAAAAACAAACAAACCATTTTTTCAAGTCAGAGCCACAGACTTGATTATACGATAAGTAGCTCTCAGGGCATCAGGTATCATTGGACAAGTTTTTACTTACTATTGATTAAGAAAAACCCTTTTTATTATTATTATCTTATCACTGAGTGAAAGATCAGCATAAAAAGGCTGGTAGCAGGTCATCAGATTTAAAAAAAATAAATCATTCTAATAAAGAAAAATGCAAATTATTTAAAATGTCACAAAAAACATCTTTCTGTAGATGCCAGTAAGAAAGAAACCAACAATAGACTCAGTCTCATAAAACCAACTGTACAGGTGGCTAAAGTACTAATTTCCCCCTCAACGAAATGAGAAAGAATTAAAGACTGTCATTCCATTTGCAGATTACTGATTACAGAGGTGCTGACAGCGTCTCCAAAATGTGAATAATGTCACGGTGTGTGTTACAACATTTAGACACTTTTCCAGTATCTCTATTTTCTTACCTTTTACTTTCCAGTGCTGCCTTCATACTAAATGACTGCTTTGAGCTAATACAAATACCTCTGTAAATAATTTTTCTCCCTTTTAACTTCTTCAGTACATGCCACTTCAGTATAATTTCGAACTTTTCCCATTTCACAAAAATGAGCTGTACTTGAGGAAATACTTGTGAGCAACTCTGAACTGCTGAATCTATTTTACTATCACCATTTTTTCTATAAATAAAATATGTTAATTACATTAGTTTTGCTATAATGGAAAAAATATTGATTAGATTCATTACTTCTAATCTTGAGAAGGGATCCTTTAGTTGTTCAGTTTGGGGTTTTCTTCCTCATTGGTTTAACAGTGTATTGCGGTCATACTGAGACCACGATGTCTTCAAACATGATATTATATGAACAGGCTCATTGATTTTTTTACACTAATGATGTATCTCAAAAAGTCAACCTGTATCCATGTTTTGTAAAATAGCCTTAAAGTACACTATACTATAATATGCTATTTGTTGGCTACAAAAATATGAAATGCTGCCTATGGAGCTGATATATCAATAACCTAGTTTCCCTTTTCTACCACAAAAATATAAATCTTTTCATGTGAACTATAATGGTTAAAAAAAAACAAAAAAGGGGAGAGAGAAAAGATAGTATTTTGAATGCTGTCCTCTGATTTAGCTGAGCTTGTGGCAGTAACTGGTTTAGGCATAGGCTTTGGTATGCTGGAATGATCCTGAAACTAATTTTGCATGTGTTGGAGTTGGACTGTGGCCATGCACGTCAGTATGCTGGAACAGAGTTATCTAAATCCTGAGCCTTATTTTACATGTGCTGGTGTTGGACTGTGGCCCTGCAATCTTTTAGGTCTCCATCTGTAGCTATCAAACCCAGGGTGTGCCCAGCCACTCGCTACTGCTTGCTGCTTCTCTTCCACAGGAAAGCTACAGGCTCACAACCACCCTCCTACATATTGGTGTGACTGGGAGCTCTTCAGAGTCCTCTAAACCTTCCTCTAAAGCCTCTTTGCTGCCATGGTCACTGGACTTTTGCAGCACATCACACTTCTTATATCACTATAATCCTTGATAGTTATCAAGTCCCACATTGCTTATGAGAAATATCAACCTTTGGACAGATGTTCCCTCAGATTCAGTGAGGTTGGCCAAAAGGATTTGAAGTCCAGACGGTCTAGTCAGAAGCTAAGAGCTGTTTTCTTCTGGGGAAGGGGACAAGACCAGATCCGGCACTCAAAGCCCATGTTCCTCCAAAAATAGAGAAACGCTGGCTGTGCACAGATCTGGAACACCAACACAGAAGCAGTAACAGTGCTGAGTAGTGTAAGAGTGGTTGTACAAAGTACTTATCATGCCCCTAGGATGAACTGTTAACCTCAAGAGACATACAGGCTGATGGTACAGCCTGTACATTTAGTACAGTTTTTGCAAGAACAGTTAGGACAGTTTTTAAAAGTTGTACAGTTTTTGCAAGCCTTCTTCCACTTGTTTACAGTTCCTCCACATTAATTCACCAGCAAATAAATATTTTAACCCATCAGGAGCAAGTATAAAATTAGGAGATAATTCAGACTAAATTATTTGCAGGCACATTTCTCTACCAGAAATTAATGATATTTTGTCTCTATGGAGCCAAATTGAGGAAACAACTTCACACTAAGGTCAAAATTAGACACTTGAATGGAGATCCGCATTCTTCTGTGACTGGACAGACACAAGTTAGCTGTCTGCCCCAGAGACAGAGGAAGTCTTATTTTTGAAGATGGAGTGTTGTTCCATCTCTTATTAGCAAGGCACTTTCTTCAAACTCCAGTGGTAAAAGATATTCAACATCGAGGTAGCCTGCATGCACAGAAGCACCTTTTGTTTAATAAATAATTCAACCATGTATTCCTTTTTAATTTAAAAATGGTCTGACTGAACAGTCAACAGAGTGAACTAAAGTCGGTGAAATACAGTGTTGAAAAATTAAAAAGTGTATTCAAGGCCGTATTCATTTGCTTCACTTCTCATATATGGGAGAGACAGGCTGTGCTGAAGTTCTAGCTTGTTTCTTTTTCTTTTAAATTATACAGTCACATGATGCTCACTTGGTTTTGAAAGCTGCCTTGCCCTGGAATTAGTCTGTCTCTGTTACCAGCACAGCAGGTGCTGCTCCTCTACCTCATGAACGTCATCAGAAATTGAGCCAAAATATTCTCATGAGCTCCTCTGCCATGCCTGTGGGGGCCAGACTTAACTATTGACCATCTCAGAAAACAGAAATACTGTGAAAGAGCTTGGAAATATTCAGATCATCCTCTGAATGATGGTCCCATATGTTACTAAGTGTATGGCAGGGTACAGGAAACACATCTGACTGCAAAAATCTGCAATGAATGATGCAATGAAATCCATCCCAGGACTGAATTTGTAACACACTATTGTTTGCATATACATACTTGGAATCAGTCAAGTGCATTTGGTACTGACTGATCCTCTTGAACATAGTCAAAAGCATATAGCACCATCTTAAGTATGAATTCACATAGGCTCAGTTTCTGTAAAACAAAATTCTTAGGTGTAAGCAGCCAGAGGAAAAAGTCAATAGACACTTACCCTTAACCTCCTGCACCATGACTTTTAAAAGTATTTTTAAATCTTAGAGCAGACAACAAAGAACAAGTAAATGCTATGTCTCCTTATTTCAGATTCCTGGAGATCTTCCCTTTCCCCCATAAATTCTAAATCAGCAGCAGGTACTTGATGCCTTCCTAAAAAAGCACAATCTTTTAGTCTCCGCTCTGCTGAGTGTTTGACTCCCATCACTGTGAATGGCTTTACAATGTATGGCAACCTTTCTAATCAATGTCTTCTGAACCAATGACCACTGTGTAACCATCACGCAGCATCTACCAACATGAAGTTACTGGCTTGATGATGCTCATGTGATATTAAATGCTGACAGAAGCACATCTTATCGCAGAAAGGTAAGATATGTAGGACAGAAGATCTTTACAGTGAAGGAGAATAGGGGAAACCAAATACTTACAAAGCCACTCTGACTTTGAAGGAAATGGCTCAACAGTAACATGTCTTTTAAAGTGGGCATACTTTTTTAAAAAGCATCATCTTAGAACCATGGAATGACAGACATGAGTTGCATTTGGAAGTTTCACAAGCACATTTTGAATAATTCCACAGCATATGGAGGAAGACCAGCTTTTCACAAAATTTTCTCTATTCTGAACAGTAGTAAAATTACCTGCAGTGTATAGGATGCAAACACTAACCAGACCAGATAAACACCGTATAGATAGGCAACTTTCAACACCTTGATCTTTTGTGACAAAACAGTCCATGACTTACATTACAAAATAAACCCCTGAATCTGACAAAATCTGAAAAAAAAAATAACCCCAAAATGTATCAGGATAACTATAGAGAGTGGTTAGATGCAAACTCCTGCCCTGCAAGTTGGAGAGTCTTAAGATTCTAATTCTGGCTGATCACTAGCTTACGTTGAGACACTATGCAGTTAAGTATCATCTCAGTGAATAGACTAATTTAAACTCTTAGTATGCAGACTACTGCATTTGTGGAGACACATGTTTCCATGCCTTTTCAGGATGGTACTAGTGGGAGCTACTCCAATAACCTGGCAAGCCGATGCAGAATTTGGTACATAACAAATTGGCTTGCAACCGGTAACATTTGAAATCTGTCTACAGTGGAACAGGCCAACTTAACGAAGTAACGTATGGGGTTGAGAAAAGGTGAATGGCTACATAAACTGGTCAAATGAAACTGAAATAATTTCAACAATTTTATGAGTACTGGTTCTTTTCTGGCTACACATTCTGTGGTATCCCACTACAGATATGTAGTCCAGCCACACGGGTCACACCTACTTGTGTCAAAGAGGAATCCTTTTGACTACTGGGCAGTAGAGCTTGCTAAAAAATGCTGAAACATTTTAATAAAGGGTGGACAACCAAAACCTGTCACTGCTTAACAGTAACTCTATACCGCTGTCATGCCGACTTTTATCGTAAAACTGCGGGAGAGTAGCATTTTGTATTTAAAATAAATAGTAATGGGAAGCTGCAACTTTGGAAAGGCAGCTCGGGTATCAGACAGTACCAGCTGATGGGTGTTGTATGTAGATCAGTGGAATTGTATTCCAATAAAGAACTTCTGGATAGAGAGCATCACCTGCAGTACTGCTCCACTGAGTGCTGCTCACCAAACAGCGGTGTACTCCCTTCTCTGTATTCCAGGGTTCTTTTCAATTAATATTTGTTTTAGTTATGTTGAATCACTGCTCATCTACTAAGGCATTATTTGATTTTTTTAAAAGAAATTCCTTTCTTCATGGATACACTTTCACTGCAATTTTTTGAAGCATGAGGGTAAACATGCAGTCCCTATGATGGCAATTTCCATTCATAGTTTGACAACTAAATGTTGCAATGTTACTTGAAACTCCTGCCTCTTATCTTTCAATTTTTCTTTAGGGAAAAACAGCACAGAAATATATTCTGTCATCTATTTGAAAAGATGCAGATATAATCCACCTATGATGATTGTAATTTTTGGAATTAAGACTGTGATCCAAAACAGCAGTGTGATCTACGTTTTAACCACATAATAAAGGAAACCAAACACAGTGATTCTCCACACACTTCTATTTATTCTGATAATGCTTTGCAAGACTCCTGGCTGAGAATGCTTTACATCCGTAAGCATTATTGAAAATATTCCCTGAAAAATATGCATAAGACCATAGTCAAAGCAGAATTATAGACACGAGATGGTATGCATCCAGATGATTCTTTGCTTTTTATCTATGATGCAGAAGTTGCTAGTCATCAAATGTTTTAAATATCTGAGGGTCTTGTGATGGCAGACAACCAGCAACATGAGATCAGTTAGTAGTAGCTCACTGCCAAAATCATAGGCAAACTCATTGCCTCTGGCATTATCAGGGACTTTAGTTGGCACGGTCATTTGAGGAAGCAAGGGCAAACCAACCCTTCCCACTGAGACAAGGTGTCTCAGGGATGTGGCTGAAGCACACCGACAGCACAGGAACTGAGGACAGCCATGCTGGATTCCTCTCAGGGACCAAGCCCTTTGCATCCTCCTGCACAGGGTACCGCACTTCACCTGCAGTTTTAGCAAAAATTCAGAGGATCTGTCTGCTCTCTGAAACAAGCAAAGGCAGTAAAGCTTTCTTTCAAAACAGATTTTCATTAACTTGCACTACCGGGCACTCCCTAATAAAACAGAAGGAGGTTTT
>NC_044302.2:13927060-13999560 GCF_004027225.2 Strigops habroptila
ATGTAATCATTTGTTTGCAGAGCATACTTGTCTTGACAAATCAAGTTCTGAGCTGTTGCCGACCACTACTATAACAAAATGAAAATCCACAAGCAATGAAGAAGACAGAATATTTAACCATTTCAGCTATGAAGCACTTCCCAAATATCTTTTCCAATCATTCACAATTCCAATAAAAACCTGCATTACCTGCATCAGATTGGACAAACTAATGCTGTAGATGAACTCTTCCTGGCATGTTACCAGTTTTCCTTTTTATTATTTAATAACAGAGTCTAGCCCAGGAATCAAGGAAACATTCGAACACATGAAACCTGTATACATGGTGAAATATGCTCCTGCCCCTAAATCTTCATTTAACTTCCTACCTGCTGTAACTCTAAGAGGTCCAGGGATCTGTTCCAGCATCATAAACCAAGTACACTCATTTTAGCTAAGTCCACACTATCTTACTCCTTTATTTCTGAGTATAAAGAAATATTTCCTGGCACTACCTTCACATATTGGTGGCCCTGTTGGTCCTTCCATGGCTGCTTCAAGGCCTGTGGCCTGAAGAGGCTTTTGAGGGTTTTAACTTGGAACTGTGAGAACAAAGAAGGTCTTTCCTCACCCAACTATAACTGAACTAGACCCGTGTACCACTCAGCAGAAGATGCTTCAGCTTATGATAGCACCTGTAATATTACAGTCAAACAGAAACCTTGTCATTGATAATGGTGGCAAAAGGGGTAGATTATTCATTTTTACTTCACAGAATATCTTCTTGGAAAACAATCCCAAACTACGAAGATAATCAAATATTTCCAGAGGTGTTAATTTGGGAGCCTCAATTTCATTTTAGTAGACCACAACTTCAAATCCAAACTTGAATACAGACTCTTTCATTGAGCTCTTTAATCAAATTCATTTGTAAATTAAGCTACAAACAACCTGTCAAAGCCCATTAAGAAACCTAAACAAAACACTCCTGGAGTATGCATCGTATACCACCACGCAGTATTGAGCATTGAACCTCAGATCTACATTGCTCTTCTCTGTGGCATTCTTCAACACTGTTGGATGCAAACACTGTTTTTCAATGGCCTACCTCAAACAGTTTCCTGTTCGCATACAAAGATGGAAATACTAACTTAAGAATGCCAAAACATCTAGCCAAACCCGATTCTTCCACATCCACAAAGCTAATGGCCATCTTGCTAATTTTCATTATGTAATCCTTACGAGTTTTACACTTCCTACAACATCAGGAATGTACCCCAAATAGCAAGAAAATTGGCATTTATCTTATCAATCATCTCATACCACAGAAACATCTACTGCCAATGAAGAGCATATTTGTCAGTATTCCAAATATAAAGCAACCTACTAACAAACCCATAAAGAAAAAAATGTCTCTTTAAATAGCACTAAAGTTGCAAGAAAATCTTTGTTGAAGTGAAAACCATAGCTGATGCTAAAGCCTTGCAGTACTGACCTCCAGCAATAAAGAACAAGTCTAAGATTAATTGTCAAATCAGTTTGTTTCTTTTTCAGGGCTGTTGGGAGTGCAACTTCCTGCACACATGTTCAGGATGATCACCAGGCATTGCTCATTCGCAACCTGGGCCACCAGACACAGAAAAACCTTCCAGTACTTCAAAGTTATTATCTCATCACAACCAGCTTCTCATTTCAAAGCCATCTAAGCTCAGAAATATAATACCAGCCCATTTCTCAGCATAGTACTGGAATGGGAAGGAAACAAATTTTTCTGTTTCCAACACTGAGAACTGGATGGTGCTTTTTATGGTCCAGCCACAACCCAGCATGGTGTTTGAGCTGCATTTTTGCTTAGAGCTCAGCAAAACCAGGATTTGGGTTTGGGAAACTTACGCGCTTCAGGAGTTGTGAAGGAGTCCCTAGGTTAAACACAGTGGGGTTTTCAGAACATAGAAGCTGTGAATGGAAGTAACTTGTGGAAATTTTGGACTCTTTGGGGAAACATGTACAAGGCATGCTTCACTAATACCACGCTATGAAAAGAGGCACAGTGTTCCTCTGTGTCAGTAACGATATCTTCTCAGTTTGGCCTTTTAATGCTGATGTCAATAGTAGCCCCATCCAATTTTAAAAGTAGAATATGTTTCAGTAATTTTTACTGCAATTCTCTATTATATTTTATAGCTATGATGATCTAAGGATGTAAGCACAGCAGAATTTGCAAGAAGTAACAGCTTATATTAAAATCTAACTAATATTAAAACAGCTACCACAACCTGAAAAAGGAGGAATGCTTTTCAGGCACAAATTGGTTTTTAGGAGCAGAGCAAGCAACAAACCTCAAGCTCAATTACTGAAGTAAAACTCAAAGCACTTGTTCCCAGTCTACACTTATTTCATATTCAATAGTGTTGTTTGATTGTTTGGTTTTGGTTTTTGTTTATTTTTGTTGGGTTGGATGTTTGTTGGTTTTTTTTTTTTTTTTTGTTGGGGTTTTGGGGGGGTTTTTTTGGGTTGGTTAGGGGTTTTGGGTTTTTTTTACTTTTTTAAAGAAAGAACTTTAATATTTGTTTTTAGGAAAAAAAGATAATGTTAAGGAAATAAATTATTTGTTGACTTTTCACGCTATCCATTACAGCAAACATAGAAGAACTGAACTCAATGTACCTATAAAGTGATTCTGCCACAAATTGAACCATTCTATTGTGGTGAATGACAGACCTGTAAACCAGCACCACTCTGTCCTGCACCTTACAAATGTTGTGATAAAATGCAAGTTTATTACAAAGGTCACTGTCAGAAGCTAATCACTTTTTTCTTTTAGGGAGGGAATCTAGCCATTTGTCTCTGGTGATTCAATCCCTGACAATCATCTTTTAAAAGACTCCTAACCATAAGTTTCCAAAGAAATATTTTTTTCATATTTCCTCCTTCCAGTGCTGGAGGTTTCAGTTTGTATCTGAAGAAAATGGAGAATTTTGCCACCATTTTACTGGTATTTCTGGGGACTTCTGAACATTTGGGTGCAAAGATCCTTTTGACCAAATCCTCTAATTCATAACTGAATAAAAATCCTCTTAATTTAAAAGAAGAGTACATTGGAATTGGTTTAGGTAAGCAAAATTAAAAACCTTATCTTTCCTTATCCAAAGGCCAAAACGAATCCTTAAAGGCTTGCATATTCAAGTCTTCTGAAAACTGTTCATGACGAAAAAAATGTACAAAACTTATAGTATCTCCAGTGTGATCTTATTGTTAATTGACGTTTTGGAAACTGATGATAAAGTGTGAACTACTTCATCTGCCACAAACTCGGAAAACTCGGAAAACACTCGGAAAACACTATTTGGATGCAGTTTGAAATGAAAATCGTCAACTATCTTGTTTAAATATTAAAAACCATAGAGGTGGGGCTGGGCTCAGTTTCACTAAGCTCAGCACACCACAAACCACTGCAACACCACCATTTATCTTCTGTGCACAAATATTTATCCACAGATCTCAATACAGGCAACAAAGAAAGCTCATCTGTATTTTTGAACAGCAGAAAACAGAGCATATACACACAAAATTACTTGCCCACTCTTACAGGAGAGTTTGTGGAAGAAAGCAGCTCATTTCCCTTTACTCCCAGTCCTATCCCATCCCCATGGCATCAACAACAACCTTGAAGCAGTCTACAGTAAACCTAAATATTTAAAGCCAAATGTTCAACTCATTTCAGCCCAGATGACCCGACAAACTAAAAGGCAAACATCACAGGTAGAAGCTATCACACAAATCAATACTCCTGTGTCACTCCATACATAGTTTGTTGTAAGAAATGCGCATTGCAAGACACTTGCAAAGTTACACTGAATTAAATATTTATAATTGCTGAGTGGACTTGACACAAATGAACATCTTATTTTAAAATAAAAATTACAGTCCTTATTCATGATTTGTTGTGCAGGTACAAACTCACGGACTTCTGTATGACCTTGTTTTCTAAGTTGTCATTTGTTTGCTTTTATCAAGTACCTCTTTGTTCTCAAACACTTCTCAAGGAACATTTATTGCATCAATTCCCAGAGCTGGAAAGCTCCATCCATTGACACTGGTCTTCCACATTGTTCAATAAGAGCCCCACAAAACATTGTTGCTGCATCACAGGACAGGAAAAGACATTTAGAACTATTTCACTAAAAGTTATGGAAAACAGGAATCTATAATGTAAATTCAGAGAGATTCTTAAAGCGTAGCAACTCTGAGGTGGGACAAGTACAACCCGACAAAAGAAGGATGTTTTTCAGATCCTAAATTTAGGTTGAGATGACAGAAGATGGAGAGCTTTTGAGATTATCTTCAGATAAAATTCACAAAGGGCTTCATACTAATCATGTAAATTCAAACCCTTTTAACTTAATAGAATGCAAAGTCTAACCAAGGTTGTAGAGCTGTGTTTACACGGGCACCCCTTCCCCTGTCACAGGGACAGAAAGTGGCAGTTATTTAGAAGGACCTGAAAAAACAGACAGTTTGAAAACAGAGGAAGGAAAATGGCATCAAATTGAAACTGCATGGACAATTTAGGCTTAAAGAATGTAATTACACAAACTAAATTAAGGCAAATTCTCCTTCTGAGAAAGGCAGGGCATGTTCTTTAGTCTGACAAGTGGCCAAACATGTTCCTTAGCTTGCTCAGAAACCTCCTGTAGCACCTGTGTCTCATAGCTCTGGAGCAATCCATGGGGACCTAGAATCCAGTCTGTAAATCACAACACACCTGAGCACAGTTCCCAGCACTGGTGCTATATAAGATGATGTTTCTTTGATTAAGACTCAAGATATTTATTTTAGATCCAACAGTGCAGTGAGATAAGCCTGTAACTTTAGGCAGGATGGTTAAAAGCGGCTGATTTTCAGAAGAGCTCACTACCGACAGCTACTGCTTTTTCAACTGACAATGAGATTCTTAGTTCCTTTGCTTTCAGCTGCTCATCTGTACAAGGACTCTAATTATACATATAAATTGTGGGAAATGTCTTATAAATCTACAATTTATAAGGTTGTGCAAGCATATCACCTGTTGAGTAATACTCTCCATTAAAATTCTTGGACCTCCCCTCTCTATTTAAACAATATGATAAACCCCCT
The DNA here is from genome assembly GCF_004027225.2 of Strigops habroptila. NCBI lineage: Eukaryota > Metazoa > Chordata > Aves > Psittaciformes > Psittacidae > Strigops > Strigops habroptila. The sequence goes on from NC_044302.2 coordinate 13,932,176, forward strand.
AGATTTTGCAGGGTAGTACTACTACACTCTGAAATTGTACATCATCTAGATGCCTTGATGAATTAAGTTCAGCATCACTACTACCAACATTTTGTAGCACATACACTAATTCTATCATCTGTCAGTTGTTCACGCTCAATGTGATCTCTCACACTGACCTGGGTGCACCCTCATCCATTTGCTGTACCTCCATCTCCATTCTCAAGGGCTGCTCAGGCAGCCTGAGGGAGAACGTGCTGCAGTCATATACTCTGCAGGGCACAAATCTGCTGTCTGGTGCGAGAATTTCAATTTTGGGAAACAAGAATCATAGAATAGTTTGGGTTGGAAGGGACGTTCAAAGGTCACCTAGTCCAACCAATAAGCAGGGACATCTTCAACTAGATAAGGTTGTCCAGAACCACACCCAGCCTGGCTTTGAATGTCTTTGGGGATGGTGCATTTACCGCCTCTCTGGGCAATCTGTTACAGTATTTTACCACCCTCACTGTAAAAAAAGACTGAAGGCAGCAGAAGCTTTTCTTATGGTTATTTTTGACAGGGAAACTAGCAGGAAAGACCTGAGAGCATGCTCTGCCTTCAGCATTAGGAACCAATAAGAAGTGCAGAAGCACCTGGAGAAGTTAAGGACTCTTTCTATCCAACCCCTCCTTACAAAAATCTCCCTGCTACCATCTTTGACTGAACTGAAACCAGCTCAACAGCCCTGTTTCCTGCTCTCCAAAAACAGTGGCTCTCGGTACTCAGAAGAACTGTCATATATAAAGCTGGGTGCTATTAACATGTTGTTTACTTTTCAACAACTGTGTTCCACAGAGATTCCAAACTTGGTTTTCTCCCATCTGTAGGTCTGATGCTGCGTTCCTATGCAAGCAAAGACTTCCATCAGAATCAGTCATATTCCCTACTTTTTATTATGATCAAAATATATATTTATATCATCACATAAAATCACAGAATATGGAAAAGCACGTAACTTCAAAACTGCAGTAAAACATGGACAAGACAGGAACTTAATGATATTAATCTAGCAAGTGGGTTTTTTTCAGAAGGTCTCACAATGAGTTTTCTTTGTCTCTTAAATGAGACTATTTTAATGCAGTAGTTTGCTGTGCTCTCAGGTTTTGTGTAAACAATGTCACAAAGCACACAATTGCTTTTCCTCATGGATTTTAGTGAAAAGCCTGAAGCAAATTTTCTTAAATTTGCTGCTTACCACTTTCCTCCAAAGGGTATGTTTCTCTTTAAAGTCAGAAAGAAAGAAAGACAGGAAGAAAAAAAAAGGGGGAGTTATATTACTGGTAACAAAGGTTTTAGCATCCACTAAAATGTCAGCTAAAGTTGCCAAATAAATACTTACATGCTGCTGATGACTGTTTGTTTAGGAAAAGGAGATTTAGCTGCTCACATGTTCATTAGCACACACAGAGAAATGGATGAAAAATTCTTTTGGTGCTTAAAACCGATGCCATGGCCGCTGCTCACAAGTATTTCTAATACGCAGTGGGTAAAAAGTGAATAATGACCAGATTAAGATATTTAAGGCAAGCAATGATTGAACTTTTCCTTACAAAAATGAAGCAACCAACAAAAATGCCCTTTCTTTTTTCCTGGCTACTCTATAAACTCAAAATGCTTGAAGCAGATTGCCTGTTATTTTAGTAGAATATGGTGATTTCTCAGCGTTCCTGTGCTGTTACATATTTGAGTTTTGCAATGATTCAGGCATTATTGCTCTGTAATAGGTGTGGCTGCCTTTGAAATGTAAGCTCACAGCTTCTGTAGTCAGTGAACCATTGCTGATAGGGCTGACTAGTCAGAAGCAAAACTGGCTAGTTATGAAACTACTATAGTATATCCTTTATCTCATACACATTTAAAGGATTTACCTATCTATCCCACTGCAGACCTACTCATTGAGTAGGAGCCAACAGCATATGATTGTGTTAATTAATCTGCTATTGTGAGTAAAGGAACAGCTGCAGTGGTCTCGTGGATACGTTGTCAAAGGAAAACAATGTAATGTTAAGCTTCTGACTGCATATTCTGTTACAAAGGAGGTTTACGAGAAGTTAAATTCATAAATCACAGATCATTTTTATAATAATAATAAATATCATCTGACCTTTAAAGGAAAGGCTTTAGCATTCTTAATTTCAGTTTGAAATATGTTCTGAAATACGATACTTAAGCTTTAACCCAATTCTTTGTTTTGAAAACAAACATTCCCCAGAAATGATAGGAAATGGTAGTAGCTATAGAAATGACCTCTGACTGTACTAGATACATGCCATTGTAGTTTTAACAAAGATCAGAGCCCAAAATATCAAGTTAAAAGAAAAAATTGTTGGCTTCCATCCAACACCTCTTCTAATAAAAACACAATTTCCAATATTATACAGAAATGCAGAATGAAAGGAACATTCATTACAGAAAAAACACACACTATTTACATAGGATTTTATCTTTTCTTATATGGAAAAGGGTACAAAAAAGACTTTTTCCTAACTAAAATAACATAATCACTTTTGTGATTCAAATCTACCCCCTACCAAATCCTTTTGGACAGTATATACATCTATCCTTTCATAAACACTCCACTGGTGACTGACCCAAAAGAGAGACTAAATAGAAATTTTTTATGGTTAGCACTTAGAACATAACCATAGAAAATTATGTTAGAAATGCAAGTCAGAAAAGTTTCACAATTCAAAGAAACCTTGATTCAATAGTAAGCTTTTGCTATGGCGGGCATGATTTTATGAAGAGATGCTGAGACCCCAAGACCCTCTTAATTCAGAAGTGGATTGTTTCTTGAAATAACCAGAGGAACAGGAACATCCAATATAACCATTATTTTAAATAACAGGGACCACATTCTCAGTAGGTACAATCAGCACATCTCCACTGGTGTTCATAGTCTTATGCTACTTTGCATCAGCACAAGAGCTGGTCCAAGCAATACTATCTGTCAAGCAGACATGTCACATTACAGAATTCTTACTTTGTTTTGTTTATTTCATTTGACAGTTCTTGTTGGCTTTATTGATATATACGCTTCTGATTAGATAAGCTGCTATTTTATTTCTCTTAAATAATTTGTATCTGTCATTCTTTTCTCCTTATTAAAAAAAAAAAAAATCTATTAAAATTTGTGCAACCAAGGACCCAGTCCAGAGCTCTGGTACACTGGAATGACTGATGATTCCAGAGGTCCTATGCCAATTTAAATTTCCTGGCACCAAAGGAGATGTTTCTCTTTAACTGGAGTGAAACATGTAAGAAAGACTGAAGTAGCTTTATTAATAATTTTAAGTGTAATTTAAAACAAAGAAAAAGAAAGGAGCATAATTTTAGATATGAATCACCAGTGCACAACTTGATAACCCAGCAGTAACTGTATGGCACCAATGAACAGATTTCAACCCAATAGCAGGCTCTAAGGAAAGCGACTAATGCCAGGAATTAGGATGCCAGTGCTTTAAACCTACACAAGTGATATCTTTCAAATTAAAGGGTTGATCACAATAGGAATCATTTTATCTCTCACAAAATGCAATATGAGCTATGGATATCCAAATAAATAAATAAATCTAATAACATCAATGGATAGTCTGTATGTTTAGAGGATGTTCTTCTTCAAAGTAAAGCCTGGTATCCCCCAGAAATTATATACCAGCTATTGCAAACTGCCATCTGTATTTGGGCTCATACACATTATTATTTAACTGATTTGACTATGCTTTATTAAAATACCAGCATGTATCTACTTCCTGAAATATGCACACAGTATTCACCTCAACTGTGTAGAATTGCCAATTGCTTGCATAAGGTCATTAAAACAACACTTTGTAACTTTAATCAGGCTCTGTGAATTCATGAACATCATTAGTCACTGGGTTGATGACTTCAGTGAGGTTGATTGGGTTGGGCCTTCATTACTACTTAGTATTATGTTTCTTTTCCCAAGCTGAAATTCTCAAATAGAACAATTTCTTGGACTTTTTAAAGCCTGATTAAAACAGTGGTATGGGCTGAGACGTAGTTTGATGTTACCCACTATTTTCATTTGACAAAATATGCCATAATTTTAGAGAAAATCAGATATATATTTAAATAGGAAATTGCAGCTTTGATTACAGTACGGTTCCTTTCAGGCTATGAAAAGAAGAATGCATGGAGAGAAGCAAGTTCCTTAAGTTTCCATAATGGAAATCTGAAAAGTTCTAAGAAAATTATGAAATTAAAAGGTACATTGGAATAAGTATTAAATTATGTCATGCTCATGAGTGGAAGGCCACCCATCAGCCTCAGCATCAGATACAATAAAGTTTTTTACTGGTGTTCTCTTTCCTCAGAGACCAAATGAATCTATTCTGCCAATTAACAACTGATTTTTATTTCTGTGATCCAGTTTCTTCTGGGTGTTAGCACAAGTTGGCCAAATCGATGCATGTTCCTCTGCAACCAGCCAGCCACCTGGCAGTGATCCTATGCAAGGTGAAACAGTATTTTGTGATCCCTTGGCTGGCTAGAACAGCAAGTGACCTGGAGGTGACATTAGGGAATAGCACTTCAACTGCCCATTTGGTTGTTACAAATGTTAAAGGCCTCTCCAAAACTCAGATTATCCTAAACAGAAATAAACTTATCACTAACAACTACGAGAGATATTTACCCTTTAATGAATGGAAACTTGAAGAGTGTTCTAGCTGTCTGGGAGATTGCTTATGGTTATATATCAGTCAACATACAAATTAAAGCAGTTCTAGGATATTCCATCAATTGTCTGAATTCAACAACTAGTACTGCTTTAGTCATCACAGCTTAGCAGCCGCTACTTATTATAGCTGCCTGGTTAAAAACTCACACTAATTTCTATTGTAATTGCATCTATTTCAGTATACTGGACATTTGCCATTGTGTGACAGAAAAAAAATGGTCTCAGCCAGTCCAAGAAGAAGAATGTAAATACAGAGTTATCAACCTACTTGATAGCTGATACAATAATACTTTTACTTTGGACCTACTCATGATGAATACTGGCTGCAGAAAGATCTGCAATTTTCTAAAAAAAGAACTACAGAATCCAACTACAGAAACTCAATATAGGCTACAGTATAAATCACTAGACTGAAACTCAGGAGATGCTCCACTGGCTCTTCCACTGGAATACTGAAAGACCTCAGGCAAATTCTTTTCCCTTTCTTGCCTCAGTTTTGCAACATATAGAATGGAATTAGCAATATTTTACCTCTTCTCAATTCGTTTGAGATTTATCAACAAAAAAGTATTGTGTAAAAGCTAGCTGTTCATGTATTAGACATGAAAGAAGCTGAACAAATGATACTGGTAAATTTTTTTTATTTTAAGAATAGTTGAAACCACATGTTAATATAAACAGATCTGTCCATTCTGGAATAAAACACAGATCTCTCTAGAAAACATCAAAAGAGAAGGCAAAAATAGATTCCATAAAAAACAAGGGAGTGTATAGCACCCTGTTGTAAACAGTGGACATCATCTACAAAGAAGTATTAATGCAGAGAAATCTTTAAAGCTTATGAATCTACACTACCCCAGAGAGTCATCAGACTTTCCCAGACATTGTCTTCTAAAAGCAGAGACAGCAAAGTACTGTTAACAAACTCAATGGCTTTCCATCCAGAATCTCTCTTCAGTACTAAAATAAATAAATAAGCAAAACAAAAGAGCCAGAGAGAAAAGTACTAATGGTCTTAGACTCTAGCTATTCAATCCCCACCCCAAATGAAGATGATAGATGGGGACTACCAGCAGTATCACGAGAGGACATGATAACCTACCTGCAACCCACTGATGCTCTATGTCCTAGCCCTAGAACACGCTCAGATTCCAAGTGAATCAGGAATTTTTCAGCTGTGGGTTGGGGATATTGGAAAATTTTACATCACTGAAAATTAAGTTTCTCACTGGAAACTCACTTGGAGCTGCCAGCAAAGCTTTCCTTGGATCCAGTATGGTTCTGGAAAGCACACCTGAGGAGGACTAAGCATTCCAGGTAAAATATCTTACCAGGACATTAAGAAGTTTTGTTGCCATTATGAAGAGTCAACTGGAAACAGTTACTGAATAGATTTCTTCAATCAATGGAAGGCATTGGGTGATTGCTGAATATCACACACTACTACAAGTAAATAGCGAAAGAACTAAAATCTCCTAAGGGAACCTTCCCAGATTTGAAACTGAAAACATGGAAGACAGGAGAAGCATAAACAGTGCTTCCTTCTGAGACTGCAAGAAATGAGTGACAGCAAGACAGGCACCAGGCAGAATGCAGTTTCGTTTCCGACAATACCATATTAACAATCCTTAACATTTTTAACAGTTTTCAGTTAATTCTGGCAATGGAAGTTATCAATGAAACTGTATTAAATGTGGAGTGCATGATCAAAGACTCTCAGCGTCTCAGAAACAAACAAATTTGGGAGGTTAATGCTGACCAAAGCTTAAACTCTGTAAACCCTGGCAACCTCTGTTAACCAGGTAAACTATGTGAACCCTGATTAAGGACTTGTGAGACAAAGTCACTATAGATCAAAGTTTGAGCTATTCAATATCTGAGAGCCAAAAGAAAAGCAAGGATATGAAGATTTGTTCGAAAGTTAAAACATATAGAGGAATACTTTTTTAATCTAATTGTCCAGGCCAGTAGTTTGATATTGCTATTGGCATAGATGTCCAAAAGATCTTAAAGAAGAGCTGCAAGGCAGAACAAATTCATTAAAAAACCTTGTCATGAGGTCCTAGAGCAAGAGAAACAGAAGCTGTTGGCTTGTCTGCCTTCCTACTTCCTTGAGACAATTCTACTAGCAGATTTTACAACTAAGTACTAATGCAGATTTTTGTTAGACATCATGTATTTCTGAGACGAGTAACAGTGCAGGGGACTTCAGTGGAAGCAGTCCAGTGTGCTTAGAACTGCTTGTCTCTTCTGCTCTACACTAGCAGATTGCTGTAAAGCAATCATAATCTTCAGTATCGTTAAATGTAAATCCATTCTAGTGAAGAATGAGAGAGGTGGTATGTCAGAGCTGAGCCTTCAAGCATGGAGCTTCTTAGACTGTGATTTTGGGCAGATAGCAGTAAAGAACCATTATGCACATAGATGTCTCCTGAATATTTCATGTACTGTAAGATAAATGGGACACATCAGGTCAATGATTTGGTAGCTTTTCATCCAACTGGAGATGACTATACTGCACTGTCATTTTGGTTGTCTGTTTTTCTCTTGTAGCATAAGTTTAAAGTTAGTAAACACAACAAAACACATAAACACAGTCCCTCCATAATACCCATTTACAGGGAAGATCCATTCAGGAGACTGCTGCTCACCATTCCAGACAGCATAACAAAATCCAGAAATGTCAGAAATCCTGGGTATCAGCTCCAACAATGCACTGATGTTGGGTTGGAGTTCTTCAGACAAGAATTCCACTTTTATATGATGCAGCCAGTTTCATAGGAAAAAACCTGAATGATACTACTGAGCTATGCTTACAATACTCGGCCTTGGTTAAGTTACATAATTTAATTTCAGACTCACTCACTCACCTCATTGCTGTTGAGTCTTTTCACCATTGCATTATTAAATCCTGTAATAATACCATTTTATTTAAGGCATTCTCATAATTGCATGGTAGTCATTTGCAACAGAACACTCATCCCCTAAAGCTGTTATTCCTGGGAAAATAACAAATAGGGGAAAAAAAGCTTTCTTGATTTTCCGTCTCTTTATTCTCTTGCTTACTCACTGAGGAGAAAGAAATAACCACATCCAAAGTAACAAAGCTGTCATCTTGGGTTGAAGACAGAAAGGCAGATTCTGCTATGGGCTCATGCACAGATCTAGAACCTGCAGATACGTAACCATACTCTTGAGAGGACTAGAGAAAAGATGATGTTGAAACGAAGTATGGCTTTTTCCATTTCATATGTACTACTACAGAATGGTCCTTCTGTGTTGCATTGTCTTATCCCCTGCAAAAATGCTCCCAGCTGCACAGTAATTTTCCCAGAAAATGTATATTTTCTAAAATTTTAATCTGTTTCTAAGGCAAAATAATTCATAATGAACATTGGAAGAAAAAGATCTAAAAAAATTTTTAAGTGAATACATTACAGCAATGTTATTTTTACATTAATATTCTTTTAAAATATAGGTAAGTGGAAGAAGGAATATTTCTATTCTTAATTTTATTTGGTACCACAATAAAGTACAAGCACCAGAGAGTGGTAATGGCAAGAGTCGTTTTAACTGCACACTATAATACGCTGGAAGTGACTTACATTGGAATCATTACGCAAAGTTTATTTTTGTCAAAGCCTTTTAAGTAACAGCAATAGAAACAGTGAAAAACATAGCAGCATGGGCCATCAGATGAAGAAAGAATCATATTCTATGGAGAAATATTGCACATCTTTTTTTGAATCCTCTCATGATAGCTTTAATTACAGTGCTTCTATAAGAAAACAAACAACAATTGTACTGGTTATATGGGTCAAGACTTACTTTTTAAGTCATAACACCTCACCATATGAAATTACACATTTGTAAGATGATGCACAACCACTTAAGCAGCTATTCTTGGAAAACAAGATTCTTATCTGATCAAACATTTCTTGGTACTTTATGAAGCACAAGTCAAAGGACATTAAGAATCACAGAACAGAGACTTTTTAAAATACAGGAGACCTAACCACTCATCTGGATTATACTATCCAGAATCATTAACCAAATGGAAAAATCATGTCTATTTTTCAAATAACATTAGTATACAGTGATTTTTTATGGCATCAACCAGAAAAACTATTCTGGCTTACCAATCACAATACTTTCTATGCCAATTTAATAACTCTGCAAAAGAGTACCCCAACACAGTGTCATCAGAAACTCTTATCCAATGACATCCTTGTCTCTAAACTGGAGAGACATAAATTTGATGGATGGACCACCTGGTGGATAAAGAATTGGCTGGATGGCTGCATGCAGAGAGTTGCAGTCAATGGCTCAATGTCCAAATGGAGATGGGTAACAAGTCGTGTCCCTCAGGGTTCAGTATGGGGACTGATCCTGTTCGACATCTTTGTCGGCGACATGGACAGTGTCGGGATTGAGTGTGCCCTCAGACACTTCGTGCTGATGACACCAAGCTGTGTGGTTTGGTTGATATGCTGGAGCAAAGGGATGGAGGGACCTGGACACACTTGAGAGCTGGCCAATGCCAACCATACAAAGTTCAACAAAGCGAAGTGCAAGGTCCTACACCTGGGTCAGGGCAATCCCAGGCACAGCTACAGATTGGGAGGAAAAGAGATTCAGAGCAGCCCTGCGGAGGAGGACTTGGGGGTGTTGGTTGATGAGAAACTGAATATGAGCCAGTTTCAGTGTGCGCTCACAGCCCAGAAAACAGCTGTATCCTAGGCTGCATCAAAAGGAGTGTGACCAGAAGGTCGAAGGAGGTGATCCTGCCCCTCTACATTGCTCTTGTGAGACCTCACTTGGAGTACTGTGTACAGTTCTGGTGTCCTCAACATAAAAAGGACATGGAGCTGTTGGAGCAAGCCCAGAGGAGGGCCACAAGGATGATCAGGGGGCTGGAGCACCTCCCGTATGAAGTCAGGCTGAGAAAGTTGGGGCTGTTCAGCCTGGAGAAGAGAAGCTGCGTGCAGACCTCATAGCAGCCTTCCAGTATCTGAAGGGGGCCTACAAGGATACTGGAGAGGGACTCTTCATCAGGGACTGCAGCAATAGGACAAGGGTTAACGTGTTTAAACTCAAACAGAGGAAGTTCAGGCTAGGTATAAGGAAGAAGTTCTTTACAGTGAGGGTGGTGAGGCACTGGAACAGGCTGCCCAAAGAAGTGGTAAATGCTCCATCCCTGGCAATGCTCAAGGCCAGGTAGGACAGAGCCTTGGGTGACTTGGTCTAGTGTGAGGCATCCCTGGCCATGGCAGGGGGCTGGAGGAACTAGATGATCTTAAGGACATTTCCAACCCTAACCATTCTATGATTCTATGATCAGAACTTGGGCAAAAATGTCTTAAATAGATGGTATCTTAATATCTCTAGCTTACCAGCATTTAGGGTAAACAAACACACGGAACATAAATAGTACTCTGATCAATTCATCAGAAAATCAGGGATAAGAGAGCTCTTTGAGATCTGCGTATTAAAGACACTTAGAACTGGGAATTATTCTTTCTGGAATGTCTTTTTAAGTATATTACAAGGACAACAAAGTTAATCATATTCTTAAATCCTTTGGAAATATAATAGGTTTCAGAGAAAAAAAGCATTCTTGTAATATTGTGATAAGCAACATGAATAGGATTACAATCCCCCACAGTTTAAACTTTTTTAAGTCATGCCCCTAACCCTAGATACAGAGATGTGCGCTTACCACCTACGTTTCATTAAAACCTCAGGTCTCCCAAACAGCACATTTGCAGCCAGTATGTCCATAACCAAAGCAGTTCCAGTCAGATGCACATATGAAATGGCAGAAAAATTTTAAAATGGACACACTCAACTTTCAAAGTCAAGCTCCCCAACTCTTGTTTTCCATTGCAATTTCTCACAATTACCTCCACACATATCAGTCCCTCACTTCTTCTCTGATATTCACCTGGACTCAAAGAAGACGGGTTTTTTAAGACAAAAATCTTTTTCCCATACTCAACTCTATGTTTCTTGTTCAATTTAAAAAGAACAACTGAATAAAACCTTTTGTTAATGAAAAACTACTGTCTATACACACTACAAACACCAACAGCTACTACAGACATCGAGTAGATTTCATGGCCCAGTTGTTTGATCCAGAATACTAATTTATATAATATACAATGTAAGCAAACTGAAAGTGCATTGTAGAAATCTGAAATGACATCTCAACAGTTCTTAATTTACCTTTTAGGACCCAAAGCAGGAACTGAGGTCAGCACTGCATGCTCATACCATCTTTTGGATATGGCAGACTCCAGTCAAGGAAACTTTACTGAGACAGAATTAAGTATTTATATACTTAATATAAAATAACATGATTAAATACATCTAATCTTCTTTTCTCTTATATCTGGTACTCCTGAAGAGCTACATCAAAATTTGTATTCAAGATGCTGACCAATAACATACGTTTTAACTTGCTGTGGCAAGTAAAACTTTGTGCCATATGGCTGATGAGAGATATTCTCTCTCTTTTTCTTCTTCTCTAAACAGCTGGGTGAGTAACAACAAGGAAAAGACAGTCAGCAGCTGCACACTGTTATCATTACTTTGATACTGCTTGAAGGAATCTAAGCCTTCCACAGGTATGCACCTGAGATTAGAGGCAAAGAATTTTCCTCTCTAAATAGGAGAGGAAACAGCTATGGGAGTTATAATTATGTTTTACAGGTGTCATCAGAACAATGCTTCCAAATTTTACCCAGAACAAACATACTCTTTTTCTATTTTGTGATCGAATTTTTCAAAGGCCTTCAGGGAAAAGATATTATTGTACAAAGGCAACAACAGTGAGTAAATAAGTATAAAGGCAAACACTTCTACTGCAGACGTCCCAACTTTATCTATCTCACCCATGAAACTTTAGTAGTTATCCAATAGGATCTGCAAAGAAAGCATTAACCGTTCAAGCTCTGTGTTTGATTACTGTGTACTAGGGATCCCCAGGCTGGAATTTCGCTTCACCACCATGGCTGGCAGAGCCTTTGTTGGTAATCAGAGGAGAGTTAATGAGCCACATGGTTCTGATTCCTTGTAAGTCAAAAAGTATTCGGAACAGGTAATAGCTATAGAAACTTCACCTAATATTACCTTCTGTATAACCGTGCTTTAGTGGCCACAAGTATGCCTGATCTGGAAGGGTGTCAGCTGCAGCTGGGGCTAAGCGGGAGGAGGGAACTGGAAGCAACAGGTAGAACATGCTGCGTAAGGTAGGAAGACTATGGACACCCCTCTGTGCCACACAGCACTTGCACTTGCCTCACCTTCCACCATCCTATCTGAAGGGGAATGTAATTCAAAATTCTAAAGAGGAATGTATTCTAAGTCTTTAATTGCTGCTTTATTATAAGTAAAAAAAGAAAACAACCAACAGAAGCTACTGTAGTCATTATGAGACAACTGTAGCCGTAGTAGCTCCTCTCCCTGTGAGGTAAGCGACCCCAGAAACACACTTTTTTCAGTTTTCTCCTACAGAGTTTGGAAATTATAATGAGAATTTTCTCAGCTGCTTTGGATGTCTGTGTGCTTCTTCCTTCTACATTAAACAAGTGCATGAGAGGAATATTTCCCAGAACAATACAATTAAAGAGAACAATACAATATCTTAGAAAAGTTAAATTTTAGTTTGCATGGACAAACATTTACAAAGACTACAAGACTATTCTCATCCAGTCATCATACTAAAACACACTACTAAACCCACGCACCTAATCACAGGAATAAGAATTCTGAAAGTTCATAATAAATGATTTGTGACACAGCACAAATTGAAGGAACACTTGCACAAATTTCACAAACAGCACTATTGTAAGCTTTTCTCATATAACTCATGAACATGAAAAATAACATCTATTGAGCATATAAGGTCCCCAACTAATCAGGGAACAGCAATTACAATGCAGTGCTAATTGTGGTCTTTGTGAAATCAAAGTTCTTTTTTTATACACACATAAATTTTGGAGATAGAAACCACCTTTCATGTCGGAAAGCACCTAGAATTGTCTGGACAATACTCTACGAGCAGCTGTGCTATTTTTCTTTAAGTTTAAATTATTATACATGGCTATCGTTGCTAGGTAGGACTTGGCTTCCAGCATTGTAACAGCGACAGCAGAAGTCTGGACTGGACTAAGAAAACAAGCAAAGAATTCAGAGGTGAAAATTATCTCTGTGGGGGTGGTTTGTATTTGCTAATGCCTTTTAAAAATTATTTGGATATTTGCTTGAGCAAAGTATTGCCAGTCTCTGACTCCAGGCATCCTCGCACTTGTACTCTTGTTGCTTTCAAGTTCAGTGTCACCAAGATACTTTCAGGCAACAGATATCTAATGAAGAACAATACTGATGCCAGTGTGTAATGACTTCTTGAGAAAACGAGTGATGTTATTCAGCAATACAAAGAGACAATCTCACTTTCTTCTCAGATAAACAACTTGGTAATGAAAGATTGTTTAGAGGTAAAGAACAACAAAAGGGAATTTAAAGGGGCACAGCAACTAGGGTGTTAAAAAACCCCAGACGCCCACATTTTAAATATTAATAACAGTCAGAACCACTGATTCTGTTTCTATTGACAGGAAATTAAAAAATAAACATGAAAATTCAGATGAGGATTTAAAAAAAAAAAATTATCTAGTGACAGACGCTGAAGAACGGAGTACCTCTGAAAAAACATTTACAGAAGACCAGTAAAAATTATCACTATACTCCTGTTTGGCTCCAAATCACTGTACTAAACCCACACCTGATGAAACTGATTAAAACATAGTACATAGCACAGGTATATCACAATTTGGCTTCATGAATCATGCAGCATTAGAAGTTTCAAACTGAGAATGTTACAGTAGTACACCTTAATACTTACACAGTGCACAGCAGTCAGGCACTGTCAGGAAGGCTTGAAGTGTACCTGTGTTATATTTCTTCCTATACATTAAGTCCACCACATTGATGAACTGTGAGAAATATCTGTACTGCAAATGCAAATCAGGCCCAAATCCCTGAAAATCTGTGTATTTTTTAATTCACTAATGCCACCAGCACTCTGCATGCAGTGAAAAGATGGTCATTACAGAAAGATGCCATGAGCCATTTTTAAATAGAATCCATTTACATTTACCAAAATCTTATTGCCAGTCTTGGTTTTGTTTTTTAATAGTGCTAAAGAATCACTTGGGAAAGCCTGTTACATACAAACAGTGCACACGCAAGCTTAATTCTTCAGCAACTTCAGACAGAAGTGTAAAATTCAAGCTGGAGTCCAAAGGCAAAGAGCTAGAGCTCTAGTAAATCTGATGCAAAGCCTAATCTGTCTTTTGTTGATACAGTCTGTGGAATATTTGAAAGGGAAGCAAACATGCCAGCAAACACTGCATGTTACTTGTCTTCAGGGAAGTTCTGAGTTTTTGTTCACCCACCCAGACACAGATAATCAAAAGGAAGACCTTATAAGCCAAGTACTTCAGGGTAGGTCATCTACTTCTACATCTCTCTCCCAGCATATAGGCTGCATTCAGTTTATCAGCAGAATGTACTATACATGGCAAGAGTCTAAGAAAACAGTAGATGCAATATTTATGTCAGCACAACCTATTTCTAATGCTACTTCTGTGCACACCCTGTTTCAGAATGCAATAAAGTAGGTGGACAGCTTTTGTGAAGCGCAGTGGCTCTTTCCTGGTGTACAATCTTGCATGTTTTTAAAAGAAGTGACATTGCTGTTGTTGGCATTGGCACAGGCAGACAAACCTGGTTAGCTCAGTGTTAACTGCCCACTGAGTCTGACCACTGGTGTGAAACAGGGTCACACTGATGAAATACCAATCATGAACCGGGAACACGCCTAGTTCACACCCCTGCCCTTCTAATTTATACCTCAATAGATGATATTAACTGATATTAGAACAGAGAATTACTCTAGTCTTACTTCCATTACTGTATCCTTAACCATTACAAAAATAAAATAAAAAATAACTATAAAACCAGATAGCAAAATAAAATGTATAAAAGAAACACCTACATAATAACTATTATATGCTCATCAGCTCACTCATCCTTCCACTGTATAAATGTCAACTGATGTTCATATTATCCCTTAGAGAAAGAGTCCACCTGTCCCACAATTTTTTCATGCAGAAGTCAGATTAGAAGGATACTCACTGGTGGTATTTTGAAAGTAAAGAACATTTTGCCTTCAAGGTTTTGAGTGCAGTTACAACCTATTATTTTCTTTAATCCTTGATCTTCAGTATGGTTCCACATGTGCAGCTGAGAACAAGCTTTATGCATTTGATTAAATATAGTTAAAGACACAACTAAAGAAGCTGTTTTCTGTATGGAATATAAGGAAATGACATAAAACAATCAGCTCAAATGTGTTTTGGTTATGGGGGTGTTTTTTCTATTTTCATTCAAGAATTTACAGAACTATTTTAAATTGATCTGATGACTTTCACATTGTGTCTATCATACTACCTACTCATCAGTGACTGTTTAGAAAATTACTGAATTGAACCCAGTGTCTGAAATTATCACTATTAAAGAGTCTACCCTATATATTTTTTAAACCTGACCTTTTACATATTTATTCTCAATACAGTAATCTTAATTTTCTTTTTGGTTTGTCTCCTATGGACCTTTCTGTGAACACAGCAACAATGAAAAGAGACAGTTTTGAAACACTGCCTTCTATGCTTGCCAAAATTTGCTTTACAATTTAAGAAAGCCCTCTGCTACTTAACGTCTGTTATTTTCTTTGGCCAAGGAATCTTTTGAAATTCTGACTAGAGCTGTGAAAGCCCAGATGATGAACAAGCACAGTAGTTCAGTGTGTTGAGGATTTAACTTCAAAAAACTTACCATGTTTTCTAGGCTCACTAGCCTCATCAAGCTAAATTCAAGTCAGCAGTGCTTTTGAAATACTTGTCAGGAAGTTAAAAATACAAAAAATGTTTAATGAGTCAGAATCCTTTCAACAGAGAGGGTAGGAGCTTAATGCCTGTCAAGGGCAGAAAATAACTAAAAGCCCAGTAAGATGACATCACTGGATGAGGACACCCTCATTGGCGTTTTACTGTGGTACCTGACTGTACAGCTGCACATCCTTTCGCTGTAAAAAATTAAACTTTGCTATATTCAGCTCTGCTCAAGTTTGGTTGGTAAAAGTTCATTTCATATACTTTTAGGGAGAAATAAAATAAAAACAGTGCCCTACACAGTCAGATTCTCCATTGCCTTGCAGAATCATTTATATTTTTGCAAAACACATGTAAACTAGCACAAAGTGCTACTTTCTAATGGGTCTTTATTTCCCACTCACTGTGCAGAGGTGTAAATGATGACACACTGTGCATGGGAGTAGTGAATCAGCCCCACATTGTCTGAAGATATATTACCATGGGCTTCTATGAAAGGAAAAGCAAGGACACTAAAGCCACTGAGGAAAAGAACAATAATGTTTTTCATTGATAATGCTATACATGTTCTTAGTAATGAGTCTCTCTCTCAACTCACTATAAGTAAAGCAATTGGCATGTTCTTTAGATAGAGCAACAGTACAAATACAGCTGTGTATATCTGACACACAAGCGTTTGATTTTGGTCTTTCTGAATGTTCAGATAGTTGATGAGATCACTTCAGTGCTGCTGCACATAAAAAACTCAAGGTATCTGCAGCATGCCTAATTCTGATATTAATCACTTTCCTCAACAGACTGAGAACCTGCACCAGGGTCACTACTATGCATCTTTTCTTGCCCTAAGGTATGTTTGCAAAAAATTTCTATTCACCACAGGGTTGCTGGGAGGAGAATGCCTGGAAATTGATGGGCGCCAATTGTACCCACAGCTGTGAGTTCTTCAGTTCTGGCTGCCACAAACGGAGTTCCAGGTCTTTTCACAGTTCTTTCACTGCAAAAGAAATGGGGACTATTCCTTGGTGTTATTCCAGCAGTCTCACTGGCTTCAATTTCTCTCCCCAAGTACTGAACCTGTGGTCCATAAGGTGGCTAAGTGTAGAGCAGGAAAGGTAGCACAATCCCACCATCAGGCACTCTCTTCAATATAGAGAGACTTGTTGCATTGAGCTTCAACATATAAGGTAGTGCCTATGATGTTTTGGTAGATGAGTAACAAACATGGATTCATCAGCAAATGGCCAAAAAGACAGTAATATAAAGTGTTCTGCATTTATCCTCTGTTAATGCTTGCCCTTTTCATTAACGTCCACTTTCAGCCCTTACCTCTCTTACAAAGAAAGTTCATTATAATTATACTATAGTGGTCACATCATGAAGTCAACATTTACACAGCTACTAGATAGTAGCATCTGAGCAACCACAGTATTTTTTCTACACAGAATAAGAAATAACTGTGGCGACCCTGATATCATTGTGTGGTAAATGTGGTTGCATGTTGACTTAATGTTCTTCACAGTACTGGCATCATAATTATTTTAAGAAAATAAATAAAATTATAGAATAATAGAACACTTGATAGACAAACTCCTCCCCTTCAGGACTTCACTACTTACTTTCTTAGTGGCAGAATAACATGGAAAATATTAATCATAATAAATATTTACTTGATCAAGGATGTACATGCAGACATATAAAATCACACATCTATGTCTATAAGATTAAAATAAAAGCACTAGACTATACAAAAGAGCAGTAACTGTCAACTTCCATTTCTGTAATTTTTCCTGTTTACATACATGGCATTCTTATATGCCCATCCATTTCCAGTTAATAATCAAAATCAA
The DNA here is from genome assembly GCF_004027225.2 of Strigops habroptila. Taxonomy (NCBI): domain Eukaryota; kingdom Metazoa; phylum Chordata; class Aves; order Psittaciformes; family Psittacidae; genus Strigops; species Strigops habroptila. The sequence continues at coordinate 13,949,701 of NC_044302.2, forward strand.
AGATGTTCTCTTCTTTCCTTGAATTCTCTCCAAATGATGAAAAATGGCTGTTTGCTTTTCTTTTGTTCACAGAAATCTTTGAATCCCCTTTTGGTCTCAGTCAGAGCATAGCTGGTATTCCATAAATCTACCAGGAAAGTGTGAAGTACTTAAGAAGGATGCTTAAGACATTTCGGAAAGTCTTTTCAGATTTTCTTCCATCCCTCTCTGAATAGCTTTGTTAGATCATTAAAAGGGAAAATTATGCAGTCTTTGATAAATAGACTACTCCCCTACCTCAGTGTTAGATAAGATGTGAGTAGATCAGTTTTCAATTACATTAGCCTATGATGTATGTGCTAAGGCATTCCTAAAAACCTAATGAAGAGGACACCTAAAAAGAGACACATGAGGAAAACACAGCTAGAACACAAGACAGAAATGAGCAGGAATCACAGCTGACAGGACGATTATATCAATCCCACTTACAGCCATCCTTATAAAGCACATCTGAAAAATAAGTAGAGATTACTGTACATTTTGTAAATTTTCTAACTAGGGAGATCCCTAACCTTAACGCTGCAGAATCTCTGTTGCTTTAGGAAGGTCAGAAATGAGATCAAACCCACAGACATGGCCCAGAGGTCTCGTCCTTACTTTTGCCTCCTACTCTTTAGTTTAGTATTTAAACAAGGCCCAAAGCATGGCTACTCCACCGTGCCCTCTCCAAGTCTCTGTTCATGCTAGATGGCAATGAAGTTTAGGGAACAAAAAATCTGGGAAGTAGTGGAAAACAGTCTAGAAATACTGAGTGTGTTTTATAGCAGAAGATAAAGAAACATCATTTAGGGATGGATACTGCCACCATGGAAGGGAGGAACGGTGCAGGAAGGAAAATCCTTCACAGGCCATGCTGGCACTGTGGGACAGCTGTGCTCACCACAGCTGGGGTCTGGTAAGAATGCCATGCCTTCCATCTGACCCTCCCTGGGGCACAGGATGCCGGTGGGGAGGCTCTAAGACCTATCCCTGGAGGGTCTGGGACCCTGACAGAGCCCACCCTAGGAATTCTCAATGCTGGCTGCATGCCTCAGGTGGATCTGCAGTATCTGAGGTCTTCTGGTTCTTCAGAGACTTAGGCTGTCCATGATTGAGCTCCTAGGAATGTCACGCTCCACGTGACCATGGTGCATAAACAGAAAATACCAGGCTGGTATTTCAGCCTATTCTTGGACCTCTGCCTAATATTTCCTTCCCCCTCTTCTTCCCCCTCACTTTTGATAATACTCACTTATATGCTAGCCTGGGAAACTGCAGCCAAGCTTCTGGATTTTATTTTGATCCCAAAGTAACTCTCTAATAACTGCTGAGACTATCTAAACTGCAGCTAGCCTAGGTAGTAAGATCTTTGGAAGTACAAGTAGGGAACCTTCATCTTCAAATAAGAAAGAAGAGCATTAAGTTGGTGCAGTCAAACAGATAAAGCCATGACTGGAGAAGATGACACAAACCCTGGCTGGGTTTGCCAGGGACAAGAGTGAAGTTTCCACAGTTGGAAAAAGTGCTAGTCAAAGACTTAAACTCCCCTTGAGCATCACCAGCTGAGGCAAGTACAAACTGATTGTCAGCAATGGCCCTGCCACAGGTACTCAAAAAACCCCTCAGATGCAGCTATCACATAAACATGAAAAGGGTCAGAATTCACATCCCTGTTTTTCACTCAGGGATTAGCAGCACTTTGGGAAACAATGAGAGTCTCTGCCCAGTGATAGCACTTGAAGCCAACAGGGATGCCAATTTCTTTATCCATATTCACCTCCTGTTTCACCAAGAGACGGACAATGTACTTTGCCAAAATGATTCGGGACTTCAGGATCACAAATCCTATTCCTTAGTCAGTATTTCTGAGAAATGGGGACCTTCTTCCAAGACTGTTTGGTTTGTATGCTAACTTGGGGGGTGATACTAGGGCACAAAGGCAGGCTCAGGAAAAACAGTGGCATTCAGATGCCCAAATCAATGCCAGACTTCCTGGAACGGCAACACTGGGTTGGGCTGAATTTCAGGTTTCGCCGTGCTGTGTTAGATCCCACCATAACAATTTAATGGTGCCCTGTAACCTGTGAGTGTGGCTCAACAAATGCCAAGAAACAACCTGTAAATGACACTGCAACACCACAGAAATAGATTGTGGTTTCAGTACATCAGAGACCAGTGAAATGGAGGAGGAGAACTGGAGAGTTTGGAAGAAGTTCACATCTGGGGTCTTATCTAAGCTGAACCTCTCAATTTATTATTTAATTTTCAAATGAAAACAAACATCCCTTCAAGGTAGCTGAGAGCTGTCCTGATAATAAATATATCATCTCATGCCATCCTTTAGAATCCTCCTTACCTGTCTGCACACAGACACATCAGAGACTATCTGAGGGCTAAACACAAAACTGTGGCTTAGGCTTTTTTCCCATCAACTAAAAAGACTTTTTTTTTTAATCATAGTCTCAGTACCAATAGACCACATTACTTGAACATGTCACAAAAGGCAGGAAAGAGAAGCAGTCTCTGGCCTTTCCTTCATGACGGGACTTGGACATCTGCCTTGTAGAACATTCGCTGTGTCGCCCTCCAGACGTCACAAAGCACTTGCTTTGCAAAGACACAACAGGAGGTGTTTTCTTATTTTTTTTAGTATAGTGCCCCTTTTGCAGTTGTTAATCATCTTGGAGTACAGACTGACAGCAATGTTGGGCTAATTCTATTATTTCACTAGTGTTAGTGGTATTGATCCTAGATTTACAGCAATGCACCTATAAATGAAACCTAGCCCTTCAAACATCATTAATTAATGTTATAACGTCAAAACATTACTAAAGATACTTAGCTATAGTGTTTCTACTTGTAAAATAAGCCTCTTAGAGTTGCTCTTTATGTCTTGAAGCAAAGGAAATGAGTCTGCAATTAAGCCAGTGTGAAAAAAAATAAAAAGAGGAAAAAAAAAAAAAAAACCAAAACAGATTTGGGACCACCATGATGATCCCCACAAGAAAACTCTGACCTTTCAACAGAGATGGCAATTTAAGGCATTATGTAAGAGTAAAAGCTGACTCTTTGCCAGGTTATTAGTAGAGGCCTGTACCCGCAGCAGCTTTGCTGTAAGCACTTTCCCAAATGTCTAGATGTACACAGCTTTAATACACACAACTCAAGCTCCTGTAAATCTCTTACAAACATGGAGCAGCATGTACAGTATTCCATATCAGGGATTGAAAGGCTGCATATGGCCCTCAGTTATAACAGCTGAGCTTTAAAAAAGTGCGGCTTTGCATCTCGCTGAACCTGATACCAAACAAGGCCGACAAAGACAAAAAGAGGAAAAAAAAAAGGAAGAAAGGCAGAAAGCGAAAACGCCTATATTCAATAGCATTACTACAATGAAAGTTCTGTGTGCCATCCTGCAGGACTGACAACTTGCCAAAGCAGTGCTTGCTGCCTGCAGTTCTCAAGCTCCGTATTTGTAACTAGTTTATAAGGTAAAATATCTTCAGCCAGTGGAGGGGAAAAAACTATGTATTTCCCCTGCCTCTCCCCATACCCCAGCTTGGCAAGGCAAGGCAAAGGAAAGCAAAACGTTAACACCTGCCTGAGGAAACCTCGAGGCAGTGGGCTAGTTCAAGTCCTCCTTTTGGGACTGACTAGTGACAGAAATTATGTATTCCTGTTGTTTCCACAGTTGTCCAAGTGGAGAGATTAAACCGATCCTTGAGGTAGAGGGGGAGGCTGAAAGGAAACAGGAAGCTGGGCTGGGAAGCAGATTTCCCTGGAAACACCTAGAAACTTTTACTTTCTCTTTCCGCAACTGCTAATGCCTTTCCTCAGCCTCGCTGTGCATGCCACAGCCCTCCCCTCGCAGCCCCCTGTTGCTGCACACCATCCCACCGCTCCAGTCTGAAGTTTGGCTTTTGCAGCATGAAGCAGCTGGGCCAAGCTACTAGGGAATGATAATGACCTCAGAAATCTGCTGTTAGCTCGACAACAATAGGGTGCTCAGTCTAGTGGAAAATTGTGTTCATCAGCTAACTCTGCTCAGTTACTAATTGACATTGCCAAATATTTTAAGAACAATTGGAATGCACAAGCAAAAAAATGAAGATCTTAATCCTCAGACTTAAATTTTTTTGCCTGTTTTGTTCACAATGAGCAGATGATGGCTATCACTGAAAAGAGGAAGAAAAAGAAAGGAAGAGAAAGAAAAAGAAAGAAGAAGGGAAGAAAAAAAAGCAAAAAAGAAAGAGATGAAGAAAGAAAAAGAAAGAAAGAAAAAGACAGACAAAGAAAAGAGTATCATATCACTGTCTTTCCTATGTCTATGCAATGATGGACACTACAAAAGCTTTTTATGTGTTCTGTCAAAGAACATAAATACGGGCTGAAACTCTGTATTTAATACCTAAAGGTTTTTTACCAAAAAACTCATTTTAACCCCCCAAAAGATGTCTGAAAGATTCCAAAACAGCTGATCAAACAAACTAGGCCAAAGTCCACATGAAATGCTGCACACAAGAATAAGTGGCTATATTTAACAGTATTTTATTTTCTTTTTTTTAATCCCCATGCTTTCCATTGATCATGGAACTTGGCCTACTTTATTTAATGAACTGGAGGGTCAGTGCATTCAATTACCCCCTTCATACTATCAAGACTTCAATTATCCCCACACCAAAATTATAGGAAAATGCAGAAGGTACTACCCTGCTGGATATAATGAACAGTATCATTTCTTCCTACATTAAGTTTTAATTATTCTATGCATTAATTCCTAAGCAAAACCTGTACAAATAAAACTTTTGTTTAAAATAAGAGGACTAGAAGTAGGACTGGACATCTGGCCCTGCTTTGCTGTGTTTCTGCTGTGATGCTGCAAAATTAATTTCAGAAGGATGCCTGCAGTTAGACAAGAACCACCCTGACAGCATCTCCCCATCCACAACACTGTCTGCATAAGGAAGAGTGCGCAGGCACATATTTTTTACAGCAGTTTCCCTTTGTATTCTATGTGGAGACAGAAATGACATTTATTTGACTCTCATAATTTCACACAAAAGTAAACAAAAAACAAGATAAAACAATGAAAAGCACAGGGAAATGATCTGTGTGACTAGTTTTGTTCATTTCTGTTAGAAAATATGACCTCTCAATTTGTCAAAGGTCCTAGTTTTAGCAGTTGATCTTAAGCTTAGTTCTCAGCAGTTTGGAGAGCTAAAGAACAAACACATTTTCTGGTTCACTGGAGTCATTTTCACATGTTCACTGATTCAAACATTCTTTTACTCACATAACAAACAGCTGCGTACCACATTAGCCCAGCCAGTGACAGTCACACATCTCTGCAATAACTGTTTGATTGCAAACTTGACCCTTTCTTCTTCTCAGCCTGAGCTAGACAGTTTTAAACAGGCACTCCATTCCCAATCCTTCTTTGCAAAGAATTACATCAGATAACAAAGCCTTCTCTGCCACTCATTGTAAGCCTTCTTCTGGAGATCTGTTCTAAGAGGCACTGTGTAAAAAGGTTTTTATGATGAATTCAAAACTACTATCATGTTAAGAGCACCAATTTATAAAGAAGAATTCATTGGTTAAGATCTGAAAAAATAGTTTCTCAGGCCCTACTGACCCAGTTTTCAACAAAAAAGAATCAAGTGATGCAAATTAAGTTTTGAGACATTGTTATGCAGTCTGAGAAATTTGTAAAACTGTGTTTTGCAGTAATTTCTTAATAGAAGACTCAACGACTACTTAATTCTCCCCTACGCAGAAAATCTGATTTCTTTATATTCTACTGGTTTATTTTTCACAGGTAGCAATAAAACACATACTTCATACTGATCAAAAGTTCCAACAGCAACCTGGCAGTAAAATTTAATTTTGAAGTACTAAAGAATACTTAGATTTTGTTCTGGTGAAATGTAATACCCTCTTTCTTTCATCTGATTAAGAAGTTATAAAAACGTGCACGCTTTCCCTGATGGGATGTATGACACCGAGAGCTTTCCTAGATTTACTAGTAACAGACGAAAGGAGATAATCAGATATTAATATAAAAGGTCAGTAATAAAGAATGTGCTTCTAGTGACTGTTATTCCACGTATTTTGCTTTGATACTCCACATATTTTTATATGCTTTGATATAAATGCATCAGGTGTGAAAATGAAAATTGTCATTTAAGTTAAAAATAATTTTAAATTACTGGCCAGAGAGAGAACAACACGGCGGGGGTATCTTTTGCCTTTGAAGACAGGAAAAACTTCCCACAACAATACACATAACGAACCAGTACACTTGGAATTAAAGTTTTCAGGGCACTCGTTACTACACCAACTTTCACATGCAGTGTTTGAATCCTCTTCAATCTCTATCAGTTCAACCTCACTTGGAAGACTGGGGCTCTTTTTCCCTCAAACTTTTCCAGACAGCCCTGGAAGTCTTTGGACAGAATTTAAAGAGTTTCAGGATCTTTTCTTTCTGATCCCTCTATGGCATTGCCAAACAAAAGTGACGCTTTCTATATTAAAGAGGAGCAGTCCATCCCCCATTTCCCCCCCCCCACCGCCCACTATGTGCAGGATTTTTAAAAGTGAAAGTTAGAAAAATAATCTTCTTCGTCCTGACATATTTTCAATCCTCTTAAAACAATCTCAGCAACTATATATAGTATGAAATTAGCTCTCGCCTGTTACCCTTGTTCCTACATAGAATTTTTCTAATGTGTCTCACCAGTAATAAATTGTACGCGAGGCTGTGATTCTAAGAGTAGACAGTGTGTTTCATGGGTATTTAAACAACAGCATTAAGTACTAGAGGAATCTGTGGAATGCGGAGTGCAGATTTATGTGTCTTAACAATTTCTTTACTGGTTTGTAATAAGCCAGCAAACTAACACTATTTTTATATTAATTTGGCCTCAGAAGTAAAGTATACTGGAGCATGACAAGAACAACAAAAATAAACTGGCATACACTTAATAACTGTAACAGTGAATTGCCTCCAATACTAAAATATTTATCAAAACTGGGGGGGGGGGAAACCTAAAAAGAATTACCCTCAACAGCCGGCTACCAGCTCTTTAACAGTGGGCAATGTAATGCCTTAAGGTACCTCAAACTGTCTTTCATTTTCAAGACTTAATGGCTGATTGCAGAAATCAATGTTGCCATTAGTAACAGAGTATTTGTTATGGCATGATTTCCTCTGTTGTTAGGCTTGCGGAATGATTACAGTATTAGTGAGGTGCTTTCTTTATAAAGGGCTGAAGATATAACTTTCAATTTACTATCCATTAGCAAGTGACTTTGGAAACATACATGAGGCCAGAAATCTTACCTGTTATTATTTGAAGATTTTATTTCAGCAGTCATAGGCTAGTAACTTTAAAAATTGTACCAGGAAGCTCAATATTTTATAGACGTCACCAATGAAATATCATCTGCTTTGCTATTTTATACACAGCAAGTTAACATGACATACAATGCAATTAAAATGTTTCAGTTCAATTTCTATTTTCCTTGTACTTTCAAATAGATGAGAATTAAGCAGAAGACTTCATACATGTTAAAATGTGAAAAAAAGTTGAAATATTATGAGAAGTTAGTAATTTGTATCTTTGAATCTCTTTTCAATCAGTCCAGTGACCAGGTACATATCTCAGCTAAGGAACTGATATAGTTGTGGGAATAAGGGCAATCAGAGAGGTTGGCCAACTTGCTGTTTTTAATCCTAGTTGTTTGAACTATGGTATCTTTCCTCATCCTTTTACATGAAGAACATGGAAAGATATATGAAAGGGACATGATGAGGGAAAAAAAACCCTTCCAAAACCCAGAGGGAGAGGCCCTGGAAGCAACATTGCCCCTGGTGACTGCTCAGACCCTGCATGCTGCTGCCAGTGGGGCAGCAGAGGTGACAGCTGAAAGGCTGGGAAACCTGCCTTTGGAGTGGAGAAATGGGTGAGCCCAGAATTCACCTCGACGGCACTGTGGGAACCCACACACAGATGTTCAGGCTTACAACACCACATCCCTGTGGACCACTATGAAACGACCTAGCAAGAGACTGCATAAACTACTGTTCTGCTGCAATTTCAAATATAGCTATGAAGCTTTCAGTGCAGAGAGGGAAGGAGAAGTTATCATACCTGAAGAGGAGGGTGAGGAAGGATGCGGGCTGTCCTCCTGGGCACTTCCCATCTGCGAGAGACCCCCACCTACTCCGCTTTCTTCAGTAATGTTAGAGGACCCTGGTGTTGTCGATCTGCTGACAGACTGAGACTCTTGATCACTTCCAGATCCACGTCGCTCATCGAGACCACCTTGAATTGTTTCATCTTCTCCTTTCCTGTCTCTTTTGTGGACCCTGGAGTGAACAACCACTTGGTGGTAGGTTCTGAAAACCCTTCCGCAGTCTGGGCATTCAGTTGGCTTTTCTTTCACATTTCCATGACTTTGTAAGTTGAAATCGAGTCCCTGGTTCATACCATGTGACAAAAAATCTCTACTGCCTTCTAAAGGGTCTAGTTTGTTTGGCAAGTCTCTCTGATTGCCCATTTTAGTGCTGTGAACCAAATCAGCAGGCATTTTCTGCTTAGAGCCATCTGCTCCTACTAACACATACTCCCGCTTCTCCTTATCAAACATAACTCCAGCATTTGCCAAAGTGTCTTCATGGCTGCGCTGGATCTGCTGCTCTTTAGACAAAAAGCCATGTTCCATGGCCATTCCCCTTGCCATAAGCTGCCAGGCCTGATAGCTGTTTACTGGATCCATTTCTGCTGCTTTGGCAGCAGCTTGTAACCTTTCTATACAACTGGATTTCAGAGGAGGCACCAGATTGAGACAGCCCAATAAAGAATGTTTATCCCCTTCAGCCATACTGTGGCCAATACTAGAAATTGGTGAAAGAAGCTTCCCCAACACTTCTTTCTCTTTAATGGGCATATCCCCTTTGTTATAGATTTGATTTTGTTCAGTTAAACTCGCTTTGTCAGGAGGAAGAAATCCACTCTGCAAACATGAGAGATATCTCGAATACAGGTTTGCATGAGCTTCCTGAGACATGCTGCTGATAGCGACAGGTACTTCAGGATCATTGGGAGATTTGTTCTTTACGGATAACTTATTCAGGTGAACTTTCATGTGATTTTTAAGAAACCAAGGCTCTTTGAATCGCCTCCCGCAGATCTGGCAGCAGTGTTCAAAGGAATCCTTGTGCTTTCTCATATGGCCTTTTAGGAACCAGGCTTGGCTGAACACTTGGCCACACACCTCGCAACGGAACTCATTGGTGGATTGCTCCCCACTCCCATTGGAGCCCTGGCCCTGGGCTGACTCTGCAGTTATGTGAGCCTTCTCCACATGGCTGATCAGCTCCTCTTCCTGCGAGGCAGCAAAGTCACACAGGGTGCACTTGTAAGGCTTGTGCAGGATCCTTATGTGCCTGTCGAGCTCTTCTCGCTTCTTAAACTTGCCTTTGCAGAACGTGCATCTAAACCCAGCCGTCTGAGTGACAACTTCTTCCTGGACACTGACTGGCTTTGGAGAGGGAACAGGGTTTGAAATATCAGGTGTGCTGTGATTAGCAGGCACAGACAAGTTACAGTTTGCGAGAGGCATTGGCTGGGCATGCTGCTGTGCTTTCACATCGGTTCGTGGCTGCAAGAGGCTGCTCTTCATCTGTTTGTCCCGAAGAATTGCTCTCTCCTCCAGCTCATGTAAAAGTCTGTTTTCTTCTCGGACTCTTCCACGACCTTTGCCAAGGTTTCCAAGCTTATGAGTACGCAGGTGTATCTTCAGGTTGCCTTTCTGAGCTGCTCTGTGATCACAGTATGGACACTTAAATGGTTTCTCTCCAGTATGAGTTCGCATGTGTAGCGACAGGATACTGTTAAAGCGAAAGCGTTTCCCACACAGGGGACATGGATACTTTCTGTTTTTTCTGGCATCATCCTCTATATCACTCATCTGAGACATAATGCCTAGGTTTTGTCCATTCAAGAACTGCTGCAGGTCCACACGCCCATTCAAACTGGTATCAACCTCTCTATTGAGCTGGTTGGCCAACAGAGCCATCTGACTGCTGATGGGCTGGTTTGCTATGGACATGTGGCTTTTGTCTTCTAGCGGCACTGACGCCTTCTCTTCTGGATTCTGCCTGTTCTGGAGTTCTGGGAAGGCATGGCTGAGCTGGGAAGTGATCTGATGCAGCTTCTGGCTCATTGAATACTGTCCATTGAGTATGGTGCTGTTGAGATGGGCGTCAGCTTCTGGCACAGCTGAAGAAACACCAAGGCACAAACTAGGTTCTTCCATCTCTGAAAATCAGAAGATAGTTTAGATTCAGACTGTGAGAGTCACAAGCATTGAATCACTGACGTACAATTTGCATTTTATGTTTTACCTACTCATAATAATGCAATGGAATTAGTGTAAAAACAATAAAAAGTGTATTAAATGCCAACTGTGCTACACAATTTTGACCATACAAGTGCTTTCATCATTCTGCATGTTTGCCAATAACTATTAATTACTATTTTAAAATATGCTACAATTTCAAAATCTAATTCTTATGGAAGGGGCAAAGGTTTTTACTACCTCCCTTGTCTGTCTTCTTGTGAAATTGCACCTGTTTATATTTCTAAACATATAGAAAAAGAACTGTTGTGCATCTCTCCCATTTCCATTAGAAAAGCCAGCAAAAAAACCCCCCAAAATAGAAATCCATTTGTAACTTTCAGTTCCATTAACCATATTCAATATATTACACATTCTGCAATGAGAAAGATAGTTTTATGATTTGACAAAAAACTGATGGTATGATATTTACTGGTGTACAATAAAACAAGATAATGTTTTGGGAAAAAATAAAGGACAAGCTTTAGAACAATAAAAGGGATTTTGCTTTAGTCAACAAAAAGTGCAGTAATATCTCATTAAGCTGATTAGTATGCTGCTTAGAAACAGTACTAGGTGCTGTAACACATGATTATAATCATAAAAATCCTTCAGTGTTTGCAAGTAAGCATTAACGAGGTATATTAAATTTTAAGGAGACTGTGACTAGCAGCTTTGTAAACCTCCGAGATTAAGATTTAACCCTTCTGTTATGAAACATTGTTATTTTGTCATTTTGAAACTGAACCCATCAAAAGGCACATAAATTATCTTCTGCCAAGTCTTTTAATTCATCTATGAGAACCTTCAGATTTCAGTTCTTAGGAAAACTTGCCAGATTATAGAAGGAATATCTCTGTCCTTCAATGGGTAAGACATGTGATTTAAGGCACTTTGTTTTAAAGGGCTGTCTTATGCAACTAGATAAAACCAATTAAAAACTGGGGAAGGTGTTGCGGAAGGCCTCAACAAGTTTAAGAATTTTAATAACTTTCGTAGTACACAGTAATGATTACAAATTGTACCTACACTACGTATGTTGCAGAAAATTGGAATTCAAAGCTGTTTGTTAAACACAAGTGCTCTCTTCCAGTCTGCATAATTGTCCAAAATAATCTTCTATCCTCACTATTTCTCTACTATATGCAAATATATATATCTATAAAATTCTACTTAAAATATAAAGTTTTATATTAATAAGTCTCAAACTATAGGTTATATTAGAACATAATTAAGATCTATGTTGTTCAGTGGAGTAATTTGACACTTTATTCACTAATAAAATTACTGAATTCTATACATTTCTGGATGATTAATTTGGTCAACTTTCTGTCTGGCTTTAGACAAAAGCATTTAGTCACTATGCCTTCTACAAAGGCTACGGGCACACTCCAGGTGGACACCATTCCTCACATGGCTTCATAGAGGCCATTTGCTACACAATTTGAGGCCCAAATCTGGCACATAGTTAAAATATATGTAACTGTCCTCCTGCAAGTAGTCCAGTAGACTTCAAAGGGTGACTCTTGAAAGCAAAGTTCCTTACATGCTTAAGTATTTGCAGGATCAGGGCCTAAAAAAAAAGCACGGGTGGTCTCCAAGAAGAGACCTATTTGGTCCTCAACAGGATGACTGAGGTTGTGATACAATGCAGAACTTGTAGGAAGGATGAAGTGCATGTTCATGTGTATTCAAGAAAAATCTGAGCTACAGAATTTTGCTCAGATGTAAAGCTGATCTTTTTTAAATTTTAACAGTGCTCAGATTCAGATTTCATGTTGCGGACCCATTACTTACATGCTGTCAATACTATTATTTATAAAAATATTAATGAGATCAAGTATATAAAAGACTTATACCTATAAGCTATAGGACCACACTTAAGTTTAGGTTCCAGCATCTTACATCCAAATGTAGGGGAACATAGTCAAGCCAAGGTGTTCACACAAGATGTCCACTCAAGGCCATCGAGTAAAGAAATACAATTCTTGGTTTCCATGCAAGTTTTCTGTGCAACAGACCACAATCATTCAGAACGTGGGTACCATATAAAAACACTTTTTTTTATTTTTGAAAATTTGCTTAACTGACTTTTGAAACAAACCAAATTTTCAAAATTACTAGCTAGACATCTGAGAGCTGCAGTGCTTATGCCTGCCATTGCCTGAAGTTGACGGAGATTTTGAATATCTGCCTATGCTCTTTAAAAAAAACCCCAAAACAATGAAAAAACAAAACCAAATAAAACCAAATAACCCCACAAAAAAACACACAAGAAAACCCCCAAACCCCAAATCTACTTTCTGTCTGGATGCCACATACCACAGGTGTTATTTCTCCTCACCAAGCTTAAACAAGGCATGTTGGCAAACAAGATCATAAAGATGCAAGAAATGCATATACAGACACATACATATATTGAAGACAGTTTAGAAAAGTCTTTGTGAATTGTCATTATTCTATACCAGCTTGAAAAATGCAGTTTAAATTTCATTTATTCAGTTGATCTCAATGGGAACTGGTGCCTTTACATGCTCAGGAAGGTTTGGGTAGTTAATTTTAACATTTTATGCTCTATCGAAGTTTGGAAATGCTGACAGATCCCAGTGGAGTTTATTAATTCTGATGTTTAACCCTAAGCATCAGTTCAAATGTACGGTTATTTGGACTGGGGAAGGGGGAGGGAGTTATGGTTGAGATTTTAAGTTATTCTGTGGCTCTTTTTCAAAGATAACTTTAATAAAGTAACAACATTTGTAGTTGGAATATGATAATTTTTCTAAAAATTTTTTGCTACTGTCTCCCACAAACATACAGACACATATAATGTAGAATACAGATAGGATGAGTCAAAAAATCAAGAGGAAGACCAAATCCATATTTTTTCATTTAAAAATTAATAATTTTGGATCAAGTCTGGGGAGCTTAACCCACACATGCTGCTCTTTTGGCATTAGAAATTTTATACATTTGTCATGAAATATGCAGAAAGGTCAGCATAGCTTCTGCATGGTGAGAAATAACCACCCTTGAATGCCACATACTCAGATCAACTGTTCAATTTCTAGGATTCATCTACCACAGTCTCAAGAGGCTACAGTTCTTCACTTAGACTGTATTCTCTCAACCCTCAACCTGCCCCAGCTTCTCGCAGCACCCTTCCTGCCTCTGGCTCTGAATTATCTCTTCTTTTCTCACTCCAACCTGGTTTCATTCCAAAGTATAACCATGGCATTCAAAATACTGCCATGTGGAATTTCTCCTCCTGCAATTCCCAGTTACTGCATTTAGGAACACAGGGACCCTGCTGCTGTTCAGCTCTCATGTAAATCAAACTCTCTGTATTCTTCAGCCCATTCACAGCAAAACCTACCAAAATCTCATCTTGTATCCACATGCAAGACAGAAATAAAACTCTTCCTCATCCATCATTCCACTATGAATTAGATAACCCAATCTAATTTGCCTAATTTCACTAAAAAAAATTAGCAATTTCATTCTCTCTCTCTTTATCCATCATCCCTGTCTAGATCCATCCCCAGACAGGTTTAGATCAGGTGGGGCAAGAAGCTTTCATTCCCCAGTGAGCCTCTTGCTTCAGGCCTTGCACTACAAGGTCTGCACCTTGGTGTCATGGTGATCATTGCCCAGCCTCTTCCTGTCAGCTAGGATCCTTGCTAGGGAATGTCAATTTATAGGTGCTGCTGTGATGCTTCACAGGAAGGGAAATGTCTAGCTTTCAATTTTCAAATATATTGCCTAGTACATTATTTACATGATTTTGATCTTTCTTATAAGGAAAACATGGAACATTTTCCTATCACTCACACTGGGAACAGAAGCACAGTGTTCTCTGTGTTAACATATGTTTACAAAATCAATTGCAAATCAAAGTTGAGATTGTTAAGAAAGTCAAAATACATTTATTGAAATTGATGTAGTAAATTTTTGACCTTTAATTATCTCAAATGTTTTGTAAAGACAGTGTCACGTGAGACATGTGCAGAGCACGTTGGCAGCAGGAGATGCTTGCAGGCTGCTCTTCCCAACCTGGGCAAGCCCCAGCTCTGGCCCAAGCTAGCTGTGGTAGCCCAAGAGTCCTGTTCGCACCCTGCTGCACGTTTACACTGCCCAGGGCAGGGCAGGAGCCATCCCTTGGAAAGAAGCAAACTAACCACCAGATCAGAGGACTGCCATTTACTGTGCCGGGTGTGCGTCTCCTGTTTCTGTGAGGAGGGCACTCAGCTTATGAAATTCACCACTGGATACATATATTATAAAAATACTCTCTCATCTCCCACATGAAGGTATAGGGAAACATTCAAGTCCCTTTGATGCTACTAATAGTTATTTTGATTTCACTCACACTTTTGCCCTCGAGACTATTTCCTGTGATATCAATAACGAAAGTTCTGACTTTAGCCATTTCAATTGAACACACAGATTTTATTTAACTATTTGAAATGGATTACTGGAATTTAAAACCAATTATGACACCAGAAATGCCTGTCATCACAACTACATTAATGTAATACGAGAAGCTCAGCTTCTTTTGGCTGGAAACAGGGAGTGGGGAGGAAGATGGCAAACAGAATAAAAAAGTTTAAATATAAATATGTGCCTATACACATACACAAACATGTGCAGACACATACATACATGTACAAATATGCATATACACATGCGCATATACACATGCCTCTATCTTTGTAAACAGATGGACCAAATTCAGCTCTTATTTACACCTTCCCCCTTCACACTCATTTTAAAAACACTGTTGTGCTGTTATTATGGCTTAGATTAGGTTAGTTAAAAGATTTACAGTTCAGTAAGCAAAGTAATGCTTTACAAGCTCACGTGTTCAAACGACAAGCTTGCTCTGGCCCTGATCCTCTCAGCAGTTGGAATTACACACACTGTTACTTATGCTTTCAGAATATAGACCTGGTATTTATCTTTCCAGCTAGAAAAATTCACATATATCTACATTATCTTGTGGTCCAGTGACAAATTCTAAATACTACAATATGGACTGCTTCAGCTCTTAGCAACTCATAAACTGGTATCACTGAGAAACTTCAGAATACATATTGAATTTTTATTAAATATTGTTCTTACTGTTGTAGCTGAAACAGTTTAACTAAGGCTGTTAGAAGCATAATACACTCCTGTTAAGAAATACAGAACACCAGACTACTGAACCCTTTCAGGGTCATTAAACAGCTGTAAACATTATTACAAAAATAAACCAGAGATTTCATGCTTACATTTTAGCCCAGAGCTTGGTGTGCTGAGCAAGTATATTTTTTTCATCTCTTACAATCAATGCTGGTGACATTTGGGCATCCAAACAAATTACATCACAAATATTACTGAGGTGGGTAGGATACTGAGCAGTTTATTTGCCAGATGATTAATATATAAACAGCAGGGCAGGAGAGATGACCTATTCTTCTTTGACTGATTTGTAGGCAATGCTAAGAGACACAGATGTAAATAGTTAAATTTTAACAAAAACATGTGTGCACGGAAGGGAAGGGGAGAGATCAGCTGTGTTTAATGCCACCAGGACAGCATTATCCAATCTGATAAAATGAAATAAACATTAGCAGATTCTACTCTCATTTTACTTATGTAAAATAGAGTAACTGCGTCGAGTCCATTGGAGTTTTTCTTTTTTTCTCTTTTTCTCTTTTTTTTTTTCTTCTTTTTTTTTGTGTTGGTTAAGTAGGTGTCCTGCTCCCTGGGATATAATATAATTTGCACTAGGGATATATATGATTTCTGGAGTGTAACAGCATGTCTTTAAGAAAAAAAAAAAAAAAAAACCACAAAATGTTGGCCTACAGGTGATGTGTCCTATTGATTTGCTTTTATTTAAACATTATTAATGCCAACTTAGTGGTTTGTTATTACTGTTAGTCACTTCACCATATTGAAGATTTGTAGTCACTGCAAAGCATATCTAGCTTTTAATACTTGAAAACTGGGGCGAAGCACCACTGGAACACAGCGTGTACAAAGTGCTGAGTGATCCCATGCTGACCACTCCTATGGTCCTAGCCAAGCACCCTGGCTCCGGGCTGGAGCCCCACATGAACACCCATCTCCCAGCACTCCACTGCCACAAGACCATGCAGGGGGGACGGGGAAGGCATTTGACAAAACTATAGCTGCTTTGTAGGGCTGATATTTAAACAAGCTGTTTATTGATTCCAAAACAAAGTACTCCTTGAGTAACAACAGAGCCAACTCGTTCTGCAACAGTTTTTATGTCTTAAAGAAGGGTTAGCAGAGGGATTTTGAAGTTTCGAAAGTCATTAGCAGACATAACATTGTTTGCTGAGGCTGTATTGCTGTCATTCTGGACTGAGAAGACAGTTGCTTTCTGAAATACCTGTTAGTCTGTAGGGTACTTTCTAGCTAGCATAGCGTTCTGGGCTGATAACTGATGGAAGAAGATAAATCACCAGAACATACTTTGGTTAGTAGCACCATGGCATGGAGGACTGTGAACTGGTTGTGATCACAGTCTAGGAAGATGAGCAGAGAGGAGAGGAGAGGTCATTTATAAATCTCACTCACAGATTAGAATAGAAAGATTAGAAGAATGCAGACAAGCTGTTTGATTTATTGCTACTTTGCATGTAACTTCTTATAGTTCACTTGCATGTACTTAAGAAGTCAGATCCAAAGAAGAGAAAGATAAATAATTGGTACCGAAAGTTCAGTAGATTAAAAAAAAAAAAAAAAAAAAAAAAAAAAAAAAAAAAAATCCTGCTTTTTTTCCAGGCACTGGTTGCATCTGGGATCATTATCTTTTAGCTTATAAGCATTGATTCTCATTTTATTTTTTTTTTCCTAGTGTTCTCCTGATGACAAAAGTAAAGATAAGAGTGATACCAAAATTCAAATGGTAGCCTGATTTGTGGAATGCTTCATTAAACTAAAGCTTCTGTTACTTTAGAAACAGCATTTTTAAAAGTAAATTTGTTATTTTCATGTAAATTGGAATGTATACAACTGATTAACCTCTCTCCAATTTGATCAATCTCCAGTAGATCCTAGCTGATCATTCACTTTAATTAATCTAACTGGCATCCATGTCAGGTTGAAGAAACCTTAAAATTAAGCTTTTAATGATCTACTTTAGGGCCATGCAGTACAAATAAAATAACAAAATGCCTCAAAGACTCTGCAAAGCATATATATGATTTCATTTTTTGTCATTTTTACAGCTCGAAATGAGTTCTGAATCTCCTATTCTCATTTGAGAACACTGTACTGCCCTGGAAGTCTGTGATACTCTAACTCATTGTATAATGTTAAAATATACCTAATCCTTCATTCTTCACACAGGTAAGTTCCAAATAAAAGGTGGTGCATTACATCTGGGTGAGGACTAGGGGCTCAGGCCCTTTATAACCAATTGCGAAGAGATCAAGCAAGAAGAGTTAAGACCACAGAACTCAAATCATAGTTCGAAACAATTTAAATCCAAAATGGTAATGCTGGGTGGATGATCTTATTTTCATTTCACAAAGGCTTAGACTTAGATTTTGCGCACAACTAAATATAATGTCAACTGCACATATGTCCCAAAGATCAAACTGTGATTGATTGTGAAATATTCATATGCAATAGCCCAGAGAGATTTTGTTCACAAGGGCACCTGTCAGAAGCATAAGCTCAGATACAAATCATCAAATAAGTATGTAAAATCATTACAAAAATCCAGGCATGCAATCAGATAGTCAGTTGTCTGAAACTCTTGGACTGTCGCCAGCACAGTGGCTCAACAGACTAATACTTTGGTCTTTCCAGATCCTCAGGGCCCTAGTTCAGTTCCTCCTGCTACTGGTCAGGTCAACTGTCTGTACCTAGTGTTGGCTTTCCTGGCACTTAATTCTAGGAGTAAAGGAAAAAAAATCCGAGTCCATAAGTTCCCTTTGACCTGAGCCTCAGAAACATCTGCTGGTTGAGTCACGAACTGCTTGTTGGCCAAGTTCTAACAGTAACCGATCCTGTTGCGGATCAGCTCTCTCAGCAGTAGGTGTCACTGCAATAAATAGATGGGTTTCAAGGGACAAAGACACACATTCCCAATGAAAATGCATAAACAGAACATCCCTGACTAGAGAGAGTTTCCAAAAGAAGAATATGGTCCAATCAGACTTTAACTTTATGCAGAATGCTGGAAAAATGTGGTTTGGGGAGAAATGAAACGGCACAAGTGGGATTGCCAGCAACTACAACAAACTAATTCTGTCCTTCAGTCCTATGTCACAGAGATCCTTTAATTCACATTAATCACGTCCCTGCAATACAAGGTCTATTAGGTAAAGACTGTTACAGTTAAACCTTTTTTAAAAAAAAAAACTTTCTAGCAAATTAAGTAATTTTCTCTGGTGGAACAAAAGACCTAGTTATTTGGAAAGACGCTGCACACTCAACTGTAGTTTTAGGACTTAACAAAGACCACAAGGTTAGCCTATTTTCTGCCAAATTAGAGTCACTGCCCAACCCTATCTGCATACAGAACAAGGAAAAACAAGAATATTTATAACAGCTTTGGGAGGGTGGAAAAAAGATGTCTGAAGTATAAATTTAATTAATAGAGTGCATATTTTGAAAATGCAGTAACCAATTTATATGTGAAACAGAAATATGTGTATGCCAAATAATATGACAGAGATGTCAGCCAAGTGTACACCATATTTGGTTTCATTATCACAAAATGGGTTTGTAGGATAATTAAGGATGCTCCAAATTGCATCCTATTGAGTTAGACAGTAGACACAACAATGCATCACTAAACATACGGCTACCTGCAATGACATCAACACAGAAACTACGTGCCTAAGTAAATGTTTTAATGTTGGTCAAAGGAAAAAGAAAGATTAATACATTAAACCTTCCATAACCTGTTGCACGTGAAAGAGAAAACATGCGACAATGTATACTCTCAAGGTATATATATAATATACCTGCAGTTATCCTACCCTTAATGACATTGAACTAGGAACAAAAGAAGGGAAAGAATATAGAGATAGTGAAAAGATAAGTTACTCCATTCTTCAAGGTCAGTATATTTAAGAGAAACCAACATTTTAAAAGTCCCCGTACACGTGAAAAGCACAAAGGGCCAAAATACGTATCTGGGAAGAGTTCCCACCAGCTCATACCCTGGTATTCAGTGAAGCTTCTCAGCATTGTGAGTAATCAAAGCATACTGTGATCAACACAGTCAGAGAGGAGGAGGAGACATTTTCTGCTTCTTTCTTTGCTGGGCACAGAAATAGCCAACATCTTAATATAATGTAAATGCAAACAGTTAGAAATTTGTAAGTAACTCGCTCAATTTCAGTGCAGCCAAACAGCAACCAAGGCTGGAAAGGGACCAAATTTTTCAGAGTATCAGCACTGCAGAAATGAGTATCCCAAACTGATAATTTCCACATCTCATTTAGGAAAAAGCTCGCCATGTATCTTGACTTAAATAGATGGCTCATCCTCTGTAAAGGAGCCAGGGACAGAGTCCAGAACTCTTGACTCCCATTGCTTAGTCCAGTATGCCAGATAGCTTTCTTTTCTCAAACATAATTGACTGCTGAAAAGACTGGGCTTTTTTAACTCATGACAGATCTGTCAGTGTAAGAATTTTTGGTTAAAATATTATGGAGTCTTATTTTGAGTTTTATTAACAGATTCTTGGCTGTTCATCCCTTCTACCTCCACTTTCTGTCTTGTCTTCTTTCTCCTCTCAACCCAACTGATTTATTTTTCCTCTCTCTATAACACATGGACTTGGTGGCAAAAAGACAAGACATAATTTAAGGGGTCACAGTGATTCGTAGATGCAAGTGGCTTCAATGAGTTATTTTTAATACTAATTTCCAGGAAAAGGATGATGTTGAAAAAGCCTCAGTTTCAGTAGAATTAGACTGAGTAAAACATGCAGCTGAAGGAGGCAGGGATGCTGGGAGACAGGGATGCAGGTGGGTGCATGAAAAACAGAGCAAACATTGCTCAGAATGCTCCTTGTGTTTGTGGTCTCTAAAAAAGCAAAAACAGCTAACTTGTTACAGAATTGAGTAGCAAAAGATAGATGAGGAAACATAACACAGACTAAGGTTTGAAAAAATATACTTAATTATCACTCAAGAAAAATTAAACACTAAAAACCAAAACTGTCCTTTACCTTTTAGTGTTCTGGTCTGTGCACACTTTTACTGATATATTACTGCTGTTGTCATTTAACATTATTAATTGATCACTGTCATGCACACAAGAGCAAAGCTGGTAACTCTAGAAGCCACCTCATACCTCCTGTGATGCTTTCACACTGAGATAAGTGGTTTAGGCTTAAAGGGTGTGGTGAGCAGTCACTGTGCACAGCTAAGGCACCCACAGCTTGATTCTGCAACTACTATGATCACCGTCTACCCCAAGGTCAGAAAATATTGGAAAAACATGCTCTTTTTCAGACTATCATTTTCTAGAAGCTAAAAGAATACATCTACCTGCAGTATTTCTCATCACACTGCTCTTTCAGATGGTTTCTTGAGTAGGAAGACAACCCCAAACAGGAATGTCTATACTGAAATTAACTGACTTGGGAGCATTTCCCTCTATTTCCCCAGCTGCTTTTTAAATTATGTCTACCTGTTGGATTGAGATCATTTTGCCTCACAATGACCTGGCCTCTTCCTCTGAATGATGGTGCAAAACAGTCGTAACAGTTCTGTATTAAGCCAATACCAGTGATGTCACATAAGTGACCGTAAGAAAGGGTGACATCTTTGCAGTTCTCTTGAGTGGAATGAGGTGAACTTCCTCCTACCGTTGCACTGCAACAAGTACACAACTGGGAACAGCTCTGCAGCGCATGTAGCAAAGAAAGCGCAGATGCAAGCACCGATCATGGTAAAACAGTATGTATGTTTAAATACAATGGCAGCGTGACCTTCGGGATCCCAACAGGCTGAGCACCAGTCGCTGTTTGGGCACCCCTATTTTATCAATACAAGCTTATCAATAGCTTTGATCATTAATAAAAAGGGCACTGAAAACTTGGCAGACACATAGCAGATAGATGAATATGGGGGAGAAGGAATGCTATAAAAATACAACAACATATTTCAAAGCTATCTGAAGGATAAAAATCCTTTAAACAATTTTGATGTTAATTGCAACATTCCAGGCCCTTGGCTGAAAAGACAACCTATCATGGTTGAGAGGTGAGTGGCAACAAAGCTGACAAAGAAAGTCTGATAAATGCAATCACAGGATGACAGACCCTGGCAAGTTCAATTATGGCTGCAAAGTCAGCTGGGAGATGGACTCTGCTAATGGTAATATATCCTTAACAGCCAGCTCTGGCCACGGACAGCTCTGACCAAACTCCTTCAAGTGACTGACAGGATCCCTGGAGGCTTCAGTCCTGTGGCAGGCTGCGAGCAGCCGAGAGTTGTTTTCAGAAGGACTAGGGACTACTAGGGAGTGCTTTACTGCAAGAGTTTTGATACAACATACAAATAAACATAACTCTCAGTGAAACTATTCTAAGTCTCTTGAATAGTCTGTGCAAATGAGCAGTTTGTGTTCACTTTCTCCCGCTTATGTAAAACTTCACCCAATGTTAAATCACATTGCTGCAAACCAGTGTGAATCTAGCTGATTTTGGCAAAATGCAAAACCCAACAAAAGGAAGGGGAAAGACTTGGTGGTTCATTTTCAAGGACACAGCCATGGGAGGTGGCAAGCAGGCTCCTACTGCTTGCAGTAGGACATCAAAGTGCCTCTCACTGTACAGACCGAACACCAAATGCCCCAAAGCTGAGAGCATTCACCAGCTATCATTATTTGATGTGAGAAAGCAAGCAGAGGATGTTATATAGCAAATTGTAGCTTCTCATACTTCAGTGCAAAATTATCTGAGAATTTAAGGCATATTTAATCAAAGTATCAGGCTTCCTCGTAGCTTCCTTCTCTTTTTTAGTCAAAAAACAGAAGTCCTTTCTCAATTTTTGGTTGTTGATTTTTTTGTTCCTAGTGACTTTATTACCAAAAAAACCTCTCAAAAATCCCAACAACCAAAAAACCCCCTATGTTTCTAAAGGACTTTGTTCTCTTTCTGGATTTTCCAAAAATATTGTAAAATGACAATGGTATAAAAATTATACTGTAAAAAATGTAAGCACTGTGAATGAGCAGAGTTATTCATTTATATCCCTAGCTTATGAAATGCCCGTATCATGTATCCTTTATCCAACAGCAGACTCTTTTAGCTTCAATTGCAAGAGCTAACAATATGTTATTGAGATGACTTCAGGAAACTGTCAGCAGGCAGCTTAACTTTCAGCTCCTCCGCTACGGGGAGTGTATGCACACAACGTACCTGTACCCCTCCCGCATGGAAGCTGGCAGCGATGCGCACATTCCTGTCAGCTGTCACAGCAGAATAAAGGGAAACGTAAACAGGTCCTTCTCACTAAATGCAGCCTCATATTCCTCACACAGCGAAAACCTGCTATTGGTTTCACTGGGAATTTTAACCGGCATCAGAAACACGTGTCACAGCACTGAGGGGCAGCTGCGTTTGTGCCTCTGGCCCTCTGTGCTCGCTGAGGAGAATGGAATCAAAATGAGAGAGTGCTGAGGCTCTTCTGCAAAGATACAAAACTTCTTCCTTTTCAATCACTTCTGCTTGAAGGGAAAATAAAGTTAGCACATAAAAACTCCAGTATTTTCAAGTTTTATATCGATGTGCTATCATATTTTCAGGAGCTGAACAATAATCACAAATGGCAGAAGCCAGACCAGGTAAGCTGAAAGTGATCTCCTCCCACTCTAGGAAACCAGTGGTTTCTAAAACTAATTTTCATATTGGTTTACAACAACTCTTTTAATAAAAGAGTATGTTGTACAATTAGGTGTTGGTCTTTTTTTTTTCTGATGAAGAGAAATAACAGGCTGCTGCAGGAGTTCGAATCTTAGAATCATAGAATTGTTTAAGTTGGAAAAGACCTTTAAGATCATTGAGTCCAAACATTAACCCAGCACTGCCTAATCTACCACTAACCATGTCCCTTGCACCACATCTAAATGTCTTTTAAATACCTCCAAGGATGGTAACTCAACCGCTTCCCTGGACAGCCTGTTCCAGTGCTTGACAGCCCCTTCGGTGAAGAAATTTTTCCTAATCTCCAGGCTAAACCTCCCCTGGTGCAACTTGCAGCCACCTCCTCTTGCCCTATCACTTACTACCTGGGAGAAGAGACCAACCACCTCCTCACTCCATCCTCCTTTCAGGTAGTTGCAGAGAGCAATAAGGTCTCCCCTGAACCTCCTTTTTTCCAGACTAAACACCCCCAGTTCTCTCAGCTGCTCCTCACAAGACCTGTGCTCCAGGCCGTTCGCCAGGTTTGGTGTCCTTCTCTGAACCTGTTTCAAAATCCCAGTCTCTTTCTTGGAGTGAGAAGCACAAAGTTGCACAAAGTAGTCAAGGTGTGGCCTCACCAGTGCCAAGTACAGGGGGATGATCACTGCCGTGGTCCTGCTGGCCACACCATGATCAGAGAAAGTACCCCACTTTAAGGATGTGGCTCACTTGCTCTTAAAAGGGTAAAATGAAATATTCCTCTAGCTATTCTAAGCCTGCCATAAAAGTATTATGCTGTTACAGATTTCAAAAGGTTAGCTTCAATGAACCTGACATCAGTATAACCCAAAATAACCCATTCAAGAGAAAAGTAAGAAATAATTGCTGTTTTCTCTTTTTTTTTCCTCCGCTATATTGCTATAATGATTTTGCATAACAGATTGAACAAAGTGCTGTTGTGACAGGTGGTAGAATTCAGCTAGTAAGCACAGAGACAGGGTTCAATTTAGTTTGTGAATCCTTTAATTGTTGTGCAGCTAATTAAAGAAGGTTCTTTACACTCGCAAGTGTTTACCGTTGCTAGTATGCATACATGAAAAATTAAATTGTGCCTTCAAGGGCTGAGAACTATAGAAAAATCATAGCTGATTCTGCAACATGCTTACCAGCTCAAAATAGCTGCTTTTCACAATTGGAATTTGTAAAACTTTTTGCTAAGCAAATATAGAGCTAATTAGAAGTGTTCGTTGGACCAATTAACATTTAAATAAATAAGCCATATTGCACATTTCACAGTCTTTATTTAATGATGCTTCTTAACTCTTTGGAAAGATTCCTTTAAGTACAAATAAGTTGTCATAAAAATGAAAGACAAAAATAACACCATAACAGTATATTCTACTCTTTTTTCTTTTTGCCTTGAAGTCTTTTCTAAAACTCTATACCTCTTACTGGGGAAGGGGGGATACACAAATCTGGTTCCTTCTTTCATCTTGTCAAGTTACCTTTCCACCCTTTTGAATGCAAACAGAAAAACATATTTGATTACTATTTAAAGTGTTATGATAGCTCTGTTTGTTTTGCCTCATGGAACAGAATCTGTTTCAGAAAAAAAAGTCTTACTTTTATCTCATAAAATGGCCATTCCAGCCCGAAAGAAGAGTGTTCTCAGAAGAGATTTCTCTTCGAGTAACAAAAAAGCAGTTTGAAAGTTGCATATACAAACAGTGAAGTGAAAAGAAAAAAAAAATAAATCTGTTTTTCAGGTCTGCTGTTAGCATTCCCATACCAAACCAGTGTTGTTGTTATACCTAACCCCAAGGCCACAATTACCTGCCTCTTTGGGGTCAAGTGATATTTTGCTTTCAAAACAACTGTCTTTTAATTTAACAGTCCCTTTCAATCAATAAGACCCTTTAGTCTCCACTGAACATACATTTTCTCTCTCTCTTTCAACCTCCAAACCTCTACCTTACACAAAGGTTACATTAAAAACAGGGGGAAGGCTTCTTGCTACTTTTTTCCAAGACGCATTACACTACCTTGTAATCACACTAAGAGCTAACATAGAAGGACTCATTGTTGACCTTGGCTTTCAGCACAGAAAACCAAATTAACAAGGACCAATTAACATTTAAATAAATAAGGAAGATTAACAAAGAATACTCTGCATACCAAGAGGATAAAATAAACTAAAGGAAAGAGTACAGTATCTCCCTCAATCAACATGAATGAAATTCTCCAGGAAGGACGCAAGCCCGTTGGTGCATGGAAGCACAGACTTCTCTTTCCTGTGCCGGCAAGGCCTGCTGAGCACCAAAGGGGATGCAGCCACGCATGAAAGCGGGCAATGCTCTCGCTCTGGAAAACCCTTGGGAAAACATGAAGAGATCCCACAGAATAAAAAGTGGCCAAAGAACATGCAACAGCCCAAGAGGAGGGTGTTTGTGATGTGCCTGGAGACTGGGAAAAAATGCTTGTTCCATTATTCAACCTGGAGTCCCCAACCTGAATTTTTGTGCTAACTAGGTAGTTCTGACTACCAAGCTACAGAACATATTGGTATGATGTTTTCAAAACATTCATGTTTCAGAGAAACCATGCCTCTAACCAACTTTAATTCCATACACTTTGACCTTTTTTGCGGCGAAAGATAAGGGACAGACAGACAACATGTACCTGAAGCTGGAGCTTGGAGGCAGCTGTAGGGACTCCCTGTGCCACACTCTCAGGTAATGCTACACCAGGCAGGATGAAGGGAAAGGGTTCAACCACCTTTCATCTTCCCTGCCTCTTGCTCTTCCTTCAGTTAAATCTCCAAAGAGGACTTTCAGTTGGCAAAGTTCCTCCACCATTCTTGGGTATCTTTATCCTAACAGAGCAATCAAATCCTCTACTTACTAATCATCTACAAAGCCTATCTTTTAAAAGGAAACTCCTCCTACACAAGGGTTGTGAATAGTTCTCAGAAGGCTATAACATGATCTATCATTTTAAGTATTTGGATCTGGAGTACTGGTTCAGGCCTCTAACTGACAGCCACCTTTATGAATAGTTAAGAGTTCACAGAGATGATAATCATGTACTATTTAAATATGTATAAAGGACAAAGATACTTTGCACTTTCATGGAAGCTTCTGTGCAAAATTCTCAAAGGAGAGCCAAAGTCCTCACAAATGCACACTCACAGCTTCTCTGACCTGCACAGTTGGTCACTGCTACTATTCTTAGGAATCTGGTGGGCTCTTACTGTTAGATTTGTCAAAAATGATAATGTCTGCTTTAATTTATAAAGCAACTGAAGTTTTGCCAAATGGGTAACCCAAGATGAATCACCATCGTAGAAATGTTGACTGGTGCCTTGCACCAAGGCAGAAAGCAGAGAGGGATGCAGCAAGGCGCTGTGCAGTCCCCCGACCACCATTCTCGTCGTCCAGAAGGAGAATCCTACTCATTCCCAGGCTGCGACATGACTGACTGATCAACACACCATCCAGCTGGGAGAAAAGCATGTCCTGCTGCTGTTTAGGAATAAGCCTTTCTGTAGCCTCAAAAATAATTTTAGATTTTTTCCCCTCCGTACTAAAAAAACTCAAGGGGACTCTCACTTGAAAGCCATACTTCCTTGCATGAAAAGCACTTTTTTTCATTTTGTTAGAATTACAGTAGTTTTGTTTTAGGAAAAAAAAAAAAAAAGGAAAAAAGGAGAAAAGGAAGGAGAAAAGTTTTAGAGTCATCTATTTCTAAATGCCTTACTTCATTGAAGTTAAACTCTCCTGTCTTTTGATCAAGAGGCTGGAAGAAAATGACTCTGCCTAATATCCTATAAAATAGACCATTTTATCCACATGAAGATATGATCGTATTGAACTGTATCTTTCACAGAAAAGATGAGCAGAGCTAATAATTTCAAACAGAAATGTAAAAAACAGGGACCCAAATATCAGCACCAACCCAATGAGAGTATAAAGTTTGAAATGCTGCTAAAAAGTTTGTTGGGTTTGAAAACTGGACCTGGACAATTTGAACCTTAAGTAAATGGCATTTGTACAGCAGTGAAACCAAAGCTCCTCCTGTCCTTAAGGCCATATCTATAGAAGGGTCAGCTGTAGTAGGAAAACATGTTTTACTTCCAAAATTTCATTTACTTCCACATTATTAATGTGTCCTTTATTATACAACTTAATTAAAAAAAACCCCAAAACCTTAACCAAAACAAATAAATAGGCAAAGAAAAAAAAAAAAACCAACCCACATATATCCCAAAGTACACAAGTTTTCATGCTTCCTTTAACAAGACCAATTCTGCTTCAATATCTTTAGAAAAGTCTTGCAAGTGTCAGAGAAGCACAGATGCAACTACAGTTGAAAAGTTTCTGAGAGAGAGAGAAATGGGGAGAAGTTATTTTACCATGATTGTTTTCAAATACCAGAACTAACTGTGAATGAGCTGGTATCATGAAATCTCCCTGACCAGACAATCTTGAGACAAAATGCAGTGATATAGGGAACTGGACTGACTTTGTCTGCTGGACGCTTTGTCCTGTAAGACTGTCTATATTCATGTCTAAAACCCCACTTATCATAATTTCCCTACTGTAGTCAGTCCCAACTTTTTTTATTTTTATTTTAACTCAAGTCTTTAAATCAGAATGATGAAGTTCCTGAAGTAACCCCTCAAGCCTCTGGCTGCATGACTACCAGCACAATGGAGCTCTGCTTTCCTTCAAGGTCCTATAGCTAACAAGCAGCAAGAGACAGAATTCCCCCATCTCAAATATAACCATCTAAAGTCCCGTTAAATTCAGCACAACACTCACAGATACAGAAAATCAGAAAACTGGTTCATAACAACTTATCGCAGAGTAACATGTTAGCACAAGTTAACTGATCCACAGTAACTTTTAGCGTACATGCTGTTGGCAAACGTGATGTAAACTTAGTACAGCTTCCAGTGAAAGACGTATTTCACTGCTTCATTAGGGCTAAACTAATCCATTGCTTCTCGCGTGCTGTGAGGCAGGAACTGCTACAGAGACAGATATAGCAGCTGACAATTGGTAAGCTGGGGGTGGGATCAGTATTTATTGCCAGGTTCTATGGTCTTTCGCCAGGGCTTAGAAAATATTCCTAACTGCAATTTGTTTTGCCAGGTTTTCATTAAAACACCTGTGTTAAATTCTTCATGGAAAGCTAAAAGACTTTTCCCTACGGCCTATTTGCTGTGGAAGTCCCACCAAACAGGGAACAGGATGCAAGCTGACAAAGTGACCAAACTCTATGATATGCGGAGAATACTGAGCCTTAAAACAGTGGGAGATACAATTTTAAAAAATATAATGATGGACCCAATCCAAAACCAACTTGGTGAAAGCCTTTCCAGTAAGTTTCATTACTTTTGGTCCAAACCCATGCTGAATCAGTGACAAGCATTTATACCCATATATGGATCTCAGGGTGGAACTTGAATCCATAGATATGTGGAGCTTACTGGTGCAAATGACAACCATATATACAGGAAAAGATTTAATCCACCCTTACTCTTTATCTTTCATTGCAGTCTTTAACATGGAACACAAAAGTCAAGGTGAGTATTTAAACTTTTTTCCCCTGCAAAATTACTTTCAATAACTGAAAACAATCTGAATTAAAAGTAAACAACAGTGTACTGTAATGTATAACTGACTTGCAAAACATTTTAAAGAAAAAATTCACCCACGTGTAATTTCATCATCAGCCACACATCATTTAACTACAGCAACACACTACTCTAGAGTTTCTCTCTCTTGCTCCAGCAGACCGGCACGGTTTTTACCTTTCTTTTTTCCTGCTCAAACTTCTCTCCAGTACTACTGAGTAGCAATGGAGCATGAAGTTGGAATACAAGGAGAACGGCGAGTCCTGCCTTCCACATTACTGACTGGCTCTGTAAGGTGTCACAAATGAAAATAAATATAAAAATTCAAATGGAAAAATATATCCCAGGAGTTTCCATTTCTTCATGCATTATTTCACTGATGGTGGAATGTTCTTCCACAGCTGGCACTGCCACCATCAGCTCAATGCTTTTTGGGATGCATTGATGCAATGGAAAGCTGTTGATTAGAGAGCATAGTGCTACAAGGTAAAGAAAAAAACAAAACCGAAGAGTTAAAAATCAACAATGCACTGGAATTATTCCTAATTGTAATTAATCTTATTTTTTTAGAACTTAGAACTAATATTGAAAAAGCTTTGCTCTTTGATTTGCTATATATAGCAAGCCCAGACGGGGTCCAGACTTGGCTCTCTGCAGCAGGTATGGATGCATTTCACTGAATGGGAGCAGGGGGCAGAAACACCACCCTGTGCATGCTGGAGAGGACACGTGCTCAGCAGAACCTTTTTCTCTGAAGAGAAAGTACGCTGGTTACAATCCACGCAGCCACACAGACCAGTGAAAAACTGCTATGCCTAATTTTAAGTCATCCAGCCTTGGCATATGGAACATGCTGAATACTTTTGATCTGCTGTAGCCATGTCTACTCAAATCACAAACTAGAAGGCGTAAAATATCTGCAAAACCAACATAAAACACATTTATTCTATAAATCAGCCTGCAGTCAGGTATGCGTGTTTCCTAAATGAAGGAAAAATATATGGGAAGCTCCAGAAGTTTACAATCCAATCAACAATGTATATGAACAATGAGCAAAACTTCTCAATTTTTTCCTTTTTGTGATTGTTCATTTCATAAGGCAACTACAACAATCACAATCAAAAATAAGTGATCACTTTTCCTCACAAAGTTCCCATCACCATTCCTATTTATTATCCTCTTTTCCATTATCATCAGGCCTTCTGTTTATTGTGTAGACTCTTCCACGGCTATCAGTTGACAGTTCCATTGTATCCTGAATAACATTTTCCCTCTTTGGGACCATTCACCTTTGGGATACCTAAGGGGGTCTTTCAAAGGTCAAGAGATATCAATGTGTTTAGACAACTTCCTACAGTGGGAGGAATCTGATTTAATAAGCATTTACAATGAAAAAATGTTGGAATAACCAAGCAGAATGCACACAATGGCCACATTAATATTGCTACTGGATGCTCACTGATGTCCACTCTGAAGCTTTCCATTAAATTTATGAATTTGCCTAAACTTAAGCACAGGCTGAAATACCTTCTTAAATTAAGACTGCAAAACATGAGCACTGCTTGTGAGAGATGTCCCTAACCAGAAATATTGCAGGGGTTCTATCATATTTAATGTTTCTACAAGGCAGAGCATCAGTGGCCATGGGTAAGTTATAAACCATTAATTGCAACAAGTAAGTTTCACCAGCTAGAGAAGGAATCAAAGTGGATTTTCAATCAAGAAACAGACCAGTTTGTTTAATGCTCTTGAAGCCTCAAGCAGATGCTGAGTCGCTTTGCAGGTACAGAACAAGGGATGAAGGAAATACCACTTGTAAACAAATACTGCTAGTATCAGCTGGAGCCATTCCTCTGCCAGACTACGATATGGTCTGGCACACACATGATATGACTTGCACTTTCTGGTTTTATTCTAGTCTTTTTTAAGACAGGATCTATCTCACGTATTTTCAGCCATTCCAGCATCTCATCTACCTAAATTAGACACACGTCTTTAAAGAGAAGGAAATTCTCTCAAGATCCCCATGCCTTTTCTGTGAGAAGCAAACACATATAATCGAACTTTTAGACAGTATTCCCTTATTGTGTGCAGGAAAAATTGTGTTCTCTGATCCAAACTATACCAAGTGTTTCACCAAAGAGCAGCTAGCATTTCTGCTGCTTCGCCGTGAGCACTTTTTTCAAAACCATATTTTACAGGAATCAAGACTAAATTGTTACTTACAAGGTTCATTTTGTAAAGACATTAATTAATGGACTGCACATGGAAGCGAGGTGGGGAGTATTGTGCATTATTCTGTTGGCAAGTACATCATTTTAGTAATTAATGTTGACATCATCTTTTTAAAATGCATTAAGCAATATAGACAACATATGCCCAGCATTCCCTGGGAATGCTGAGAATGCCCAGCATTCCCTTTTTTTGGGGGGTGGGGGTGGTGGAGAGGGTGTCTTTCATGTCAGAGCACTAACACTGCAGTGGGGTCCTCCATTGCTCAGTAAGGCCCCACTTACTCAGAACGAAGTACCCTTCAGGTACAGTTCTAGACTTGCAGACATTTTTGAGAATCTAGAATCCCGCAGACTGCCAGAGCTGCAGAGATCCAAACTCAGCAACATTTTTAGTGAACCATTCCTTTAAAAACCCCCATTACTGGAGTAATTTCCTTCCTTACAGATTAGAGGTAGAAAAGCAACCCATGGTAAACTTTCACTTCAACCCCTGTGTTAAGACAGACTCCAGTTCCCTTTCTGTTCCTCCCTCCTCCTAACACCTAACCAACCCAATAGCTGTTCTCTCCTGTTTCCCAGATGAAGTGCACCCCACTTACCATAAGAAATTAAAGACATGAAAAGAGGAGGAGGTACTGGTTTACCTCAGTGATGTGAACCCATGAACTTTTTCCATCAGCCTTGCCAGCAGGAACTGAGCAGCTGAGAAATGCCTCTTATGTCTTTGAAAAAAAAATTCTGAGCATCTCTATCTTTCTCAGCAAGGTAGTGTCTCAGCACCTTAATTCTAAGGTTCTAGATATGTAGGAAGTTAGTGCCCTTCATGACTCAAAGCTATGGGGTTTTTGTTGGCTTTTTTTTTTTTCCCCAGCTGTTTATTGACCTGTTTATTATTATCTGTTTATTGAGCTGTTTTCCATGAATCTGTCTAATCCCTTTCGGAGCCTGCTGATGCTGTCTGCCTCTACAAATTCCCTTGGCAGCAAGTTCCAGAAGTTCACTACTCACTGCGTCAGGAATTATTTCCTTTTATTTGTTTTTAATTGATCTGCTGCTACTTTCACTGGGTTGTCTGGTTCTGGTTTTGTGGGATTTAGTGGCAAAAAGGGGTTGAAGGTTGTGGATATTTTTTGATGGAGTTTTGTGTTTGCAGCGATCCAGTTTTTCCCAGCGAAAAGGAAAAGTGTCCAAAAAAAAAAAAAAAGCTACAACTTACAACACAAGATCCCAACATGACAGCATGAAATGTGATGAGTGCCCTCTCTAATGTAGATTTGCTAACACAGTCTAGTGAATTTTATAATCTAGTCCTTCGTAATGAAAAGACAATCCACTTTACAGTGTCAAAACCATCTTCCATAAGCTAGTAATCAACCCCTGTACACAGTCCTTCTGAATGAGACCATGTGAGGATTGATAGTTTTGTCACAACTGAACTGGTGCATATGTCATGACTGATGTTCATTCAAGTATAGAAAAAACCCCCAAGCATTCTTACCATTTTGACTAAGAGGAAGATAGAGAGGAAAATGTCAGAATGAAGCCTTTCTACAGCTCCTTTTCAGAAATACCCACCCAAATTTGGGTTTGAAGTCTACATAGACCTTCTATCCAAAGGCAATTTAACTGAGAGCCCAAGGAAAATACTTCCCCATCTGGCAGGGACTGTTGTTCCAAGATTCATCCAGATGATTCCCTCCACCCTTTCCCTCCAAAACCAGAACAACTATAAAAAATAACCATGCTTTTAACTTAGCTTATGAAAAAAAATCTCCCGACCATGGTTGAAGCCAAATGGCCCTTCAGGCTACTACTGAAGAATCAATTACATTAGCTGTAAGCCTAAGAGAGTCCTGGGGACAATCAGTCAGAGCCATAATAGCTGTGAGGGAATTGTTAAGCAAATTGAGGGATTCTTTAGGTAATTGGGATTGGACAACCAGGTCATACTTAATTTGAAGCATCCATTCCATACAAGTGCTTCAGAGGTATAGTAGGAACTACAGACAGTAAAGTCTAATTGTGCTGCTACTAACCCAGAGCTTTTAAAGGGACGCCTCCCACCCCCCCCATTCTTGTGCAGAATATTTAATAGGATTGCGCTCACTTTCAGCAGTGGAGAATTCAAGCAGCTCCTGCAGGGTCAAATCTGGGAGCCGAGAGCCAAAGCTTCACAGCCTTCTGGGACCACTGAGTGCTTATTCACAGCGGAGCCATGGACCCTACAGGCTCAGGGTTCCCTACCAAAACTGAGAAGGAAAAAAAAACTTGGACAATTCATTCCTTTCTTTAAGAGAGTTCAAACATAGTAAGAGGAGGTACACTTTTCTCTCTCTGTTGTTGACCTCGCATTTAGCATGCCAAATGTATGCTTACCTACAAATTCTGGTCTTCCAAAGACATTCACTACTTCTGCTTCAAGCCCTGAAGGGAGGTTTAAGGGGAACAAATTTCACAGACAAGAAAATTGTCAGGTCTGGGAGGTGGCTCCAAGGGGGCTGGACAGAGATCTCTGACCAAATTGGCTTTTTCATAACAGTTAAACAGGGAAATATTCCAAAAGCAAAAGGCTCTCAATTTCTCCTTTGTTCACTGATACAACTTCCAGGGGGGAAGAAAAAAAAAAAAAAAAAAAAAGAGGTACACTCAAAGTTCATTGTCATGTCCAGTTTGCTTTTGGAGAAACCTGCTGCAAGCAGCTACTACTGCTAGTATTTTTTCTCTTCTCCAGAGAGAAGCAAGTCATTTGCATTGATACGACAGGGACTGCAGTCCAAAGAGAAACTAATTCTTTGTTGGACTGCCCTGAAGTTTCACAAGGTAGACAAAATGAGCCAGCAAACATGGCCCTAAAAGTGCCAACACCAAACCTGACAAATCTATCCTTTTGTCTCCCTTTCCTCAGACTCTTTTCTGGAACAAATTTGAGGGAAAAAAAAACCAACATAATTTTGGGTCTTCTGGCAAAGAACACCTAAAATAGTTGCCCAGAATGGAAGATTCTACCAGTGCCACATTTCTTTGGCAAGGCAAGAGAAAAACTAGGAAGAGAAGGATAAAGAACAGAACCTGGATGGCTGAAGGGTGCCAAAGAAGAGCTTTGCGCCAGTTGCCATTCTGCTTGAAATCTGCACTGAGGAGCCCAGTGGCCTCTGCTCCCAGCAAGCTGGCCATGGCTTAGAAGAGTTGGCTAGAAAAGACTCTGGCAGCACAGCTGATGACAGCGAAAACTCAGAGCAGCAGACGGGCCAATAGCCCATTGGTAGAGGTCAGGAATATCTGATCATGCACACTTCTGCCATGACAGAGATCTCCCTGAGTACAAGTCCAGCCTATTTCATGCTCCTGTTTTAGAGGATGTTTTAACTGCTTATCAAATCAGTTAGCATTTTTCTAGCCTTGACAGAACAAGAGCCAACAACAGATACCGGATGCAATTCTACCTCTAATGGTTGAAGTCGTGACATGATCTATTCAGCCAGGCTGTGGCTTTCTGAAGTTATCCAGCAGAATGCCAGCAGTCATCCAGCAACAGCAGTCTCTAAATGGGGAAACCACATAAACCAACCAAAGTAAAATCCCTGGTCTGGAACATACTGCCTTAACTGAAGGGAGCCTTTCCACTCCACACATTACTCTTAACACCAATTTAGGTGAGTGAGTAGGCAAACAGTCTCTCGTGAGACTAGTTAAACAGGCTATGGTATACCAGCTCAACTGCCTGGACAACATCAGGAGTCAAAGCCTGGGGAGCACTTGAAGAGCATAGCAAATAACCCATCTACAAAAATAATCATCATCAAAAACAGTCATCCACAAAATTTTTGCCAATCAGTACTTTGAAAAATGAGCCATCACTTTTTGTAAAGATAACGGGTGGGAATTCAATCTATGTCATAGCAATGGAAATGCTCATCACTTTGGACTATAGGGATTGCTGAGAGCACAGAACATGGACTTAGTGTGCTGCAGTGTAGAAATGGTCTTTCTTTTGACCACAACACTGCAAAGAAACCTATTTTGCATGTAGAAAGAAAGCTTAAATGAAAAAATGGTGCCAGAAGCATCTCTAAGAGGCCTTGCTTGGTACAACCTGGTGAAACTTTGGGAACACTGAAGATAGCCAAATGAGTACCCACAAGTAAAACAAAACATTTACAAGATGACTGATAATGAGCTAGCCTCTTACAAGTCTCACATCAACACAGGAAGCAGTATGGTACTATTCATACACTTAGCAACCAAATAATTGGGAAAAAAAATAATAAAGGCATTAATACAAATCTGTATGTTTACAACAGACTGTGGTTCTGTGATATTTACTAACCAACTCTGAAGCAGCAGGAGTTTGGAAGTCCTATACATTATACTTGCTTTCTACTGCTGCATTCCCACAGCCATTAGCCACGGTATGTAGTAGTTGTGCTTGACAGAGGCTACTTACAAAAAATATACAGGGAGGCTGCACATAGACTGTTAAGATTAGAAACACCATGTATCTCAATGCTGCATTCATATGGTCATTAGTGCTAAAGAAGACTTCAGCCTCTTCTGCTGGAGAAGACTCCAATGAAAAGTATCTGTGTACCATGGAACATTTCCATGCAATGAATTAAAGACAAAATTCCAGATTCCTTGTTCAGGACAGCAGTACTGTTTGAAGTTCTAACTTCATGTGTGCTATGCCTTTCAATCTTGTATTTTATGAATGCTGCTTTACTTTAGAATAAGGTATGTTCAAAAACTGAAATGCCACCTGAGAGCAGCTTAACTCAGCCACAAAATGGTGCTTTTTGCCCATCAGAAAAACAGACAGTATGGACCACAAAAATGCCAGCTTCAATCACAGCTGATGATATCAGGACACATGTGGAGTTAATTGGTGTAGACACTGGGAGATCCCAACTGCTTCCATCCTGGTCCATTTCTGATACCAGCAGACTATCTCAGCACATTACTGTACTTCAGAGTCAGACTCCAGCTGCCCTCCATGTCCAGACACAGTGGGCATGGAGAAGAGGGAGATTTGCTTTGACACCCAGGAATAACGCATCACCTTGGGAGACTGCATTTCAAGTTTTGCTTCCGATTATAATTATAATTACTTGGTAATGATCACCTCCCCCTTTAGCTTAATTTAAAATGTTTCTGAATTGGAGAGATGAATGACTGGAATTATCTGGGAAGAGATGGAGTGATAGGGGAAGGACATAAAAGAACTTTTGTTCTTTCAATTCCTATAGTTGGCAAAAACATTAAGAAAATATTGCCAGTTAATTTTACTCACAGTGGTAACCTTTGCAGTTGTAACCCTAACCAGTTATAACCATAATGTTGCCTGGTCCACACTAATTACTAACTGTTGTGACCAAAACATGATGTTTAACTTTTGATATAGGGATGAAGGAGAAACATGGCACTGTTTGAGCTGACCGTACATCACTGCTCTTCCTATACAATGTTCTTTTACATCTTACAAGGCATAACTGCCAAGTGATATCGGAGCCTTGGCACTCGGCTGCCTGTCAGATACGTTCATTTGGGGTTACAGCACCAGTGAGAAGAAGGAATTAAAAAAAAAAAAATTGAAGGAAAGTAAATTCTATTTGGAAGACAACAGCACTGGAAAGAAGATAAGTGAAAGTCAGGGTCTTACATTCCCCTGCTGACTCTCTCAGGTAGAGTTTCCTCTTTTCATTTCCACAAAACATAATACGATTACTTTTAAGAACTAGGTGTTAGTTAAAAATCAGAAGGAAACTTCACCTACTTGTCCAGAGCTGAGGTCAGCGTTTGGCAGTGCCCTGCTCACACCATGCACAAAGCCCCTCTCAGGCAGTGTCAGGAATAATGCTGCTGCTGCTTCACTCATTGGGCTTCCACACTGCCTTCCACTACCGAGAACAGCCTGGATAACCCAGACTCATGGAGGTAAAATGTCTTCTGATTAAGGAATGCACTGAAATTTCACAGCCCAAAAGACTTTTGCATTGCTGGCTCTTCCCCAGGTGATACTGATATTCTGTCTTGTTCATTATTGATACATCTCTAATGAAAAGTATGGTGAAATCTCTCAAGCAGCATCTGAACCTTAGTTCAGCTACACTGGACAGAGAGAACATCTGGCTTGATGTCTTCTTTCACCACTTTCATTTATCCCATTTTACCAGCTTTCAAGAAGATGGCTGTCTTTACTTTCCTCTGAATGAGAGAGATTATTCAAGAACACGAAATAAAACTGACCAGCAAGAAAGGAGCAGCTGCTATAACCAAACTGATGCAACCATCAGAGAGAACTAAGACATTCCTAGTACCTGCTATCTAGCCATCATCTTGATATTCAGTATGTTTTAAGTGCACAAGCTTAATTTGTTCTTGCACACATTATGAAAGCAAATCTAAGGAAAGACCACTATGCAGATGCGTATTCAAGCGCAATCAGCTATCTACCAAAAACATGCTAGGCCATAAAACCAGTACAGTCAATTTAATCTAAAAAGGCATGTTAGATGCTTTTTCCACAGACCCTTAGTCTTAAAAATAGTCTTTATGCATATGAGAAATCCAATGGCGTTTACAAGAATAATGGTTTGCAGCACTGGGCAATAAAGGCTGAGATTCTCTTTGTAAACAAATAAATATTTTCTCACTGGTACTGTGTGGCCATCCACCCAAATATTATCTGTGTGCATGTAGAACAGAACACGTTTCGCCAGTTGCTTTATTTCACCAGTTGCTGGAACTGTAATATGTTTCCTTTTGTTCCTTTCTAAGCTCACTAGTCCGTAAGAGCAAAAACCACAGTCTGTACTGACATTGAGGCTGCGTAAGTGATGCATGGGAACTTAATACTACCACACACTTATACAGCACTTTATATATTCAGAGTGTTGTACAAACATTAACAAATTAATCCTCACAGCAACTTGCAGGGTACCTAAGTATTATTTTCCAAATTGGAGCCAAATCTGTTGCTCATGTGTACATCCCTCCCAACATCAGGAATGGGTTTAGACCCAGATGCCAGACAAGAGCAATAAAGGACATAAGAACATACCAGAAGCACTGTCAAAAACTCAGATTAGGATTCAGAAGATCTCATCTTACACACACTCTCTTGCACATACTTGCTTTCACTCTAATTCCTACATGCCATGAACGCTGGAATGTTCTTATTAAACTCCTAAAAATATTAAGATGACTTAACCAGGGAGATTATACTGGAAACTCAAACCTAATTTTAAAGGGTATAGAAGAATAAGGAAGCCCACCAAAATAAGTGGATTGTTTACTTACACTACCAAATCAAAATTAAACAGCATATATCACCTTTACTCTACTGGAATGGCAGCACTCACTGCCTCAAAAAAGGACTCTTCAATCATAAGAATTATTATAAAGTTTAAAAGTGTAGAACATATGGAGCTGCAAGAATGTATATGAATAACAGCACCAATTAAGAGGGTTTTATAACGCTTTTAACGCATAAGTATCAAAGGCCACAAGCATTTATTTAGGCTTCAAAGTCTGAAATTAATAACCATGAACAATGCAGACCACAACACAGTGTCTGCATATTCTGGACATACTAAAGGTGCTTATAAAGCCCACTGGTGGCTTAAAGGCTCAGACTGAAGCACTGATAAGGTTATATTACTCATCCTCCAGAAAGCAATGTCATAATCAGGCTAACTTCATTAACACTCCAGCTGGTTGTGCTGGTATATAACCAGAATGGGAGTAACCCTTGTTAGCAGGTAACATTTGTAGTATGGGATGGACAGAGAGAGAACCCACCCAGATCCCAAAAGGGTGCAATTCATACCACAAAACCACCGTGAAGAGAGACCAAGAAGCTGGCTAATTGAGGAGCTGGCTGCTGAGGTTTGAGATTGGGATGGTACTGGCACTGGGGTTAGCTGCCCACAGGCTCCCCACGGCCCTGACAAGGGTTGCTCCTACATGGCAGGTGGCAGGGTCTTCCCGTGCAACTTCCTCCAGCCCTGAAATGCAGCCCAGCAGCCTTCAAGCTCTCCTTGCTCTCAGATGTACCTTTTTCTTCTTTTATGATCCATAGTCCCAGGAGAGACTTCAGAGAAAATGTTGGCCTCAAGAACTCAAAATACTCAGGAGTTAAGTCTGTCATTTTTAGAATACCTGCGGGTAGTCTGGCAAATCAAGTATCCCACATTCACCCATCTCTAATGATGATTATTATGCACCAACAGCTGTCTACAGTTCAATGGATGAGGATCTAATTGATCTCATTAGCTCCCCCCATATAAAGTGAAGAGTATTCCTGCTCTGTGGGTCTGGGGATCCTATGCTGACTGATGGCCTTGTGCTGAAGACCTGGAAACACACTGGTAGTGCTGTTAGCTTGTTTTTGGCTGGTCAAAATGCACAGAAACAAACATCTTGTAATATACTGTATAAGAGATTACAATGTGCCTTTTTTCTTACCAGTTTAATACTAAATAGCTATGATAGCATTCATATGAATATCAATTTTGTAATAAAAAGCAAGAGAGTGGTGTATTAGTTATGCGTTCTTTTGTTACTCTTAGTCTTTAATTATTATTATTAATGCTATTATGTCCAATTTCCCCTCACCTCGCTCACCCTCGCAGTCTCCACTGCGGTGCCCTGTCTCAGGCAGCAAGCTCCTGCTGGAGCCAACAACAATGTTACCCAATTAACCCTCTGGCAGGGTACGCTACAGTACATAAATGGTGTTGGTTCCTCTCCTACAAGTCTCTGAACGTCATTCCTGTCCTGCTCCCTGTGACACAGCCAGGGACCTGAACCGCTTCCTTCAGCACAGGCTGCCCACCCGGCACGCTGGACCTGTGCACGGTTTGCCGTGTAGCACATACAGCTGAAATATTTATACTCGAGTGAGATGTATTCCAGATTTTAAAAGTTACATTCCCCCCAAAATAGAAAAGCCATTTGCAGAAACAAAAGGCCTGAGTCCACCTCTTTTGGGTGGGTGTAAATCCTCTGTCTTTATTAAAGTTATACCTGATTTATAACTGCATGAGAGGAGATTCTGGCCCATAATATAAAATGCTCAGCTTTCTGCAGTTTGCTTATTCATAAAGATTAGTCCAATGTCACTGTGGAAAAGATGCAATGAAAAATACCTATTACTCTACAGCTATGCAAGTGCCAACTCTCTCTTGTTTTTCTAAGAATACCACTGTTCATTTGCTAGTCTACAGCAGATATATTTTTAACATAAAAACACTATATTTAATTGGTTATGGATCTCAGTTCTTTCAGCACTACTGGAAATCACACAAAAACACATTAGTACAGAGCAATTAGTGCAATGGCAGTAAACAACTAAGGCACTATTAAGCTGTGGGTGATTAAATAGTATTACTTCTTTATTTTTTATGATATTAGACTTAGAGAAGATTTTAAACATATATTCCCGTTAATATTAATAAATGATATGAAGAGCAGGTGTCTAACTTTCTTAAAACAATTTTCATCAGGGCACTTCAGTTTATAAGAAGGATTTTCTTTCAATAGAAGATCTGTCTCTTTATCCAGTGTATCACACTATTTCTTATCTCCCTACACTGAGACATTTATACAGTAATATTATTTAATGGGAGTTATGAAATCACACACAGTTCCTTCAAAAAATAATACCCATATCTCCACCACCAAAGAACAAAGAGCTACCAAACTCCCCAAATAATATGCAATTATTTATATCCATGCAAAGAACAAACTGGGTACTATTTGACAAATTTACTACAGTGGGCTATAACAAACACTGTGATAAGTCAGCTTGAATGGCAGTAACCTTCAGGCAACATAAAAGACGAGAATCTGACCCAAGGACAGAACCCTTGTGGTATACCTTTTTAATCTGCCTAGCCCTCGCAATCTCTCTGGACTCTGCACTTGTTTATAGATCATCCTCATGGTCTGGCACATCTTTTTCTCGGCATCTGATTAAGTTAACAATGTGCTGCTATTTGCATGCAGATTTGCCAGGCCTTTCTCTACAGCTGCTCCCAAAGACTTGGTCTTTCTCTGTAATGTGATAGCACAGCAGTCAGTAAATGCAATCTTTGTCAAACCCAGGTGTGCTCTTGATTTGGTTCTCATTCGTTCCAAGCAATTTTTCTTTCTGTAGCATTTATAAGGCTCTATTATAGTATAGCCACATCTGGAGCTAAAATTCTTCTATTAATTATATACTTTTACCACTGTAAAGACAAATTCAGAAAAAGCTACTAACATTTTCGTTGTTGTTCTTATTCCCTTTTTGACAGCCTGTATTTTATTTCTGTAGAAATTTAATTTTTAAAGCAGCATTCCTGATTTTTATTTCCATTAAAAATAGTAATGCAATCATGAAATCTAAATATTTAGTATCTCTAGTCTAAAATCATGCTATCAATAGCAAGATGAAGTATTAAGCTTTTTTTTTAAAACCTTTCAATACTTTGCATACAAATATAATATAATAATGTCTATGTCTCAGTAAAAGAGTTACTAGTAGTTACAGCTACTTGGGAAAGAAAGAAAGTGGTTAAACAAAGCCCAAAAAACTTACTCAGTTCCCTAGTGCCCGCGGGTTCACATCGCAGAATCACCAAACCATTTGTTCCCTCCACAGTCAAAAAGCAGAACCAAATTTGATCAGCATGGTGACTTAAATGCTGTATTTTCTTTGTGCAACGAGGGTAATTTTTCAAGATCAGGTTTGAAGTAGATTAGTGCAGAAATATGAGCTAAGCCTTCACTCTTATCACCCGAGTATGGATAAAGGATGTATTCACCCAAGAGCACCGCAAGTTATTTTCTAAGAAAATTTTTCCTACCTCTTTTTTTTATGTGTGTGAGTACAGAGATCATCACAGTGAAGTAATAAATGGAGACCAGCAAACAGGTTTGACAAGTGAGTATTCGCTGCATGAATGTACTTCCAAGAGGAAATACTAGAAATCTTATTTCTTAATATTAAATCTAATTTGTGATCCAAAAGGTAGGCTTCTTTGCTAGGTAAATACCTGCACATTAGAAGAGGTCAGTGAGCTTTTAAATTACACAAGCACTACAAAGAAATACCGAACCCTTCAAATGGGGAATGAATTCCATCTGACCAAATCATCCTTAGGTGGTCTCCTCTAACCCCTGGTCAAGTAAGGTTAATGTGGACACAGTGGGCTGGGATTATGAGGTTGGTATGAATTCTTTTAAAAGGGAGTATAAATGGCAAACTTTTTCGTTAATCATACTTCTTCTGGTTTCCTTTCACTGATTTTTTACATATTTGTATCAAAATAAAGAAACAATGCAAGCATTCCTTGCCTGTGCAGCTGAAGTCATTGAAGCACTGATGATTTCTGAACCATTTTTCTTTAATAAAATTAGGAATAAAAATATCAAACTAGCTTTACTCATGAAAAAGAAAATATAGCTGTAATGTTCCTCGTGGCGGACTTTTAAAGCTATTCTATTGAGGAAATAGCTTTTATTTATTTATAGCACATTTTATCTTCCTAAATCACTTATTTCAGATTATTAGTTTGGCCTTATGCACACAAACTCCTTTGCACACACATGCAAGCACATGCTCACATGCACATACACACACATATATACACGCAAAATGGTAAAAGAATCAGCAGCCAGAAGCTGTGTAACCAGATTACATCACAGGTTACAATGGAAATAAATAAAAGAAAATCTCTTTTGCTTCCATAGCGAGGTATTTTAGTGGTGCTGGTTTGACTTTTGGCCCACACACATATGCCAATGGCAAGGCTAACTCTAGGGACTAACAAAAACGAATGTGTGTTCACAGCTGTACAGTACACCAATACAGATTACATGTTTTCAGTGTTGCGGCCACAACAGAATGCTAATTAACATACTGGAGTGATGAGAACGGCTGTAAGGGCCTTATTGTTCCATTATTTCATGCAGCCCAGCTGCCTTTGTTTATGTCACTTATCCTCTTGTGCCACAGGTTTTTACTCCAAAAATACTATCCCAATACAACGTTAATATTTAAAAAACAAAGAGGTGGCAGATTGTCATTTTTGTGTCAGTCTCAAACTGCAGAACTGTTAAGCTGTTCTGGTTCAGTATTTAGAAATAATTTAACAGCCATATTCAGACACTGCCTGCATTCTAACATAATGGCTGAATACTTGAACCAAGCAAATGCATAACTATCCTGACATCACTTATGAGATTTAGATTGGTCAGTTAATGGAAGTCTTTACCAGAATCAATACCATAACAGCTTCTTGAAATGAATGTGATTTTTTACACAGAGTGCTGTGAACAATAAGTACAGAAATATCCTACCTTTGTATACAGCACAAAGGAGCTGGGATTTGAAATTAAGAAGCAATTACAGTTTTTTGCAAAGTAATGTTACAGCTGATTATTACAAATAAACACATACAAAATAAGCACTTTTTAATAAATAGCTAGAGAATATTAAAATTCCACAATCCTAT
The DNA here is from genome assembly GCF_004027225.2 of Strigops habroptila. Lineage (NCBI taxonomy): Eukaryota > Metazoa > Chordata > Aves > Psittaciformes > Psittacidae > Strigops > Strigops habroptila. The sequence goes on from NC_044302.2 coordinate 13,993,375, forward strand.
TATTCCTTTTTTTCTGACTTTTTTAACAGCCATTTTATCTGCTCGCTTGGTTATCATGTTGCTGTTAAGGATTAATATTGATGATTGTTGCCAACAATGGTTAAATATTACAGAAAAACACTTTTTATGAAAGAGATGTAGCCCTATCTGACTGTAAGTAATATTAGTTATACCTGCTGCTTTGACTTCGATTGATTTATGAAAGAGGTGATGTTAAATACCATAATTATTCTTACTTGTATTCTTACTTGGACAGAAGTGCCTGGATGTCTTGTCTGATATTGCCCAGATTCGGATCTGGGACCTGCACTACAGCTATGGAGACAATAACTTCCTAGAACAAAAGAAGAAAATGGTCCCTATCCATGAAGCTCATGATTGTCAGCTCTGATCCCAAAAGCATTTATGTTTCTGAACAGAGGAATCCACCAGCATAGGCCCATTGATTTCTGTGAAACCACACACCAGGCTAAGTTTACTTAGGGGTTTAAAGAAACCAGTTTTTATTGAGTGAGTAGCAACAAGTGTGCAACTTAAAGTGGAAAAAGTGTAGAACGAGGGGAGGAAGAAAAAAAAAGGCCAAATAAAATGAGGATGCTAGTGGTAGGAAGCTCAATGTACTGCTACCTGGTTACAAGTCTAAGTTGCTTTCCTCCATGTACTTGGAATAAAAAAAAAGGGAACATTAATGATAAAGAGGTTTCCGAACACTTTATTCCATCAGTTTGCCTGTAAACGCTGTCAAATTGAGCTTGGCTAGAACCTGAGGTCTTAATAGTACACTTCTTCCTCAATTAATAAAACAAGAAAATATTCTAGTTCCAGTTTTACAAGTTTAGCTTTATCAACAATGGGTGGGACCACTAACAACATAACTGTCACCTCAGGTCTACCCAGCAACCAAAACCCTCAGAAAGGGTAAGTCTTCTCAAAAATGCCATCTCCCTCATCATAGACACACTGTTGTTAATCATGAAGGACACAAAAATCCTGAAACCAACCAATTGAGTGAACAAGCCCTAGTTGCTTTTTAATGAGTTTAACTGGTAATCTCAGATAAACGTAGAACTGCTTGAAGTGCCTGCCTTATGTGAGGCAGTAATGAGAGGATTTAATGTCTTCTGCAGCTTACACAGCTTACAGGTTTGGTACAATCTAACATATAGTAATTTCTCAGCTATGACCATTCCCCTACTATGGACAGAACATAGATTTTTGTTAACTAGATCCAGGAGCTTGCTAAATTACCCAGCTGCTCTGTGTATAAACCCCCAGCTAGTTTATATCCCAGTAACAGTAATAAACTTTGTATAACAGCAACCCAGTCTATTATTGTGTTCCTCACTCAAACCAGAAGTGAGCCACTTTTACTTCAGCTATGTTCATGGATGACGTCCCAGGATTTATCCCTTCCTAAAACTGTAAAAACATTATAAAAAGCTACAAGCACATGCATAATTAATGGAGTTTTGTGTTGTTTTCCAATAGCATGATCTGCTATTTTATCATACAGAAACACAGTATCATAAGCCAGTCAGTTGGGAATGCATTGGGAAGTTGAATTTCTATTCATGCTGATTTACCACCATAATCCAACACGTAGTCGCAGTCACAAAATGAGGTACCGACAATAGCCTCCTAACAAATTCTGCATGCTAGAATCACAGGTACTAAAAAACTTCCCTCCAGACAATCCACTTGTGCATTTATTTTAAGAAACAGCATTTAATTCTGGTATCAATTAAATAAAATTGTTTACAGTATGTAGTAGGTGTGTTGTTGGAACTGTGGCAGTCTACTTTAAGAACACGTGTTATGCAAAGATATGATAGCTTTTACCATACCAGCAAATATAGTTGTGGGGGGAAAAAAAAAACCAAACAAACCAACAAACATAAGATTTGGTGACCAGAAAAAGGATTTGTTGGCTCTAAAACGTAGCAATTTTTTCCCTGCAGGGATATCTGTTGGTTTACTAAAATGTTACATCTCTATAAACTTTGGCTTTCTGAAAATACATTATAAAAAGAATTGTAAAATTAACACCTAAAAACCCCAAACACACCAACCAAACAAATCATTAGATCTTACAGTGTGACTTCCTTGAAGATCAAAAAAACCTGCCATGACTGGGCTGTATCACTACCTCGTAACTTTTAGTGAACAACTTCTTTCAATCTTAGTTTATGAAATCGTATTGAAATTAACTCTTGTAGCTTAGGCTGATCAAAATAACAGCAACAAGGCACTAAAATGCTAATAAACTGATTACAAGGTCACGTAAATGGACATGCATATAGCTGCTGGGCATACTGCGTAAGTAACTTCAGGTGCAAACCATAAAACACTGCAGCTTGTATGTTAAACACAGGCAGCTGCAACAAAGAGTTATCATGTTTCAAAAATATATATCCTCTCTGCATTAATTGGGCATTTCACCTAAAATTATTCCCATTCTAATTGTAGATTTTAAATTGCTTTTAGAGCTGAGTTTACCAAAACCTAAGAATTTTGTAACAGTGGCTCTAACTCTGCAAGAAAACCTTGCCAGTTTACACAGGATCTGCAAGACCCTCCTTTATTATTTATCTACATTTCATACACAGCATCCTCACCTTACAAACACACACATTTTCAAATCAACCCTCAAAAAAGGGTACTTCTGTTTTCATAGTCACTCCCAGACAATCCTCAGTAAAAAACAGACTTAGCCTGAAAATCCTCCCGTGCAGACAAACCAGCCCAGGCACTATATAGCTGTCACAAGGCTGACAGCTTATTGCATGGAGGAGATCATACCTTCCCACAGAACATCCCATGGGAAAGGCTGGGAATGAAAGAAATCCTGATGTGATCCATTCAACTGAGCAGGGCAGCAGTTGCCTTCTGCTGAGAGGACTGACCTGGTAGCCTCATTGAGCCTATCATACTGAATCCTGTCCCAGCCTCTTCTCTCCAAAACATCTCCCAGAGACCTTCACATATTGCTCATGCCCAGGGCCCCAGCGTCCCCCTGCTCTGTGTCATCACATGCCACACAGAGCTGTCAGTTTAGACTGGGATGAGGTAGACACTCCAGTTGTACGTGTGGTCACAGAGCAGGAAGCCAGCTGCGGCATGGCACAGAGGACTGCCTCTGGAAAGCACACTCTCCAGCAACAGCCTAGCACCAAGGCCCTCTCCTCACCAGCAAAACTTGCAGCAGCTCCACAAGGGGAGCAGACAGGAAGTCAAGGACATGTGCACAGGGGCTTTGTGCCTCCACAAAAACCCTAATCCAATTACAGCCATGCTTTCATGGATCCTTAAGAGGCTCCAAGAAAAACATGGCTTAAGCCTTGAGGTGCATTCCTTTTTCCTTGTATTTGTGGACCAGAAGTTGATTATTTGCAGCTTCCTACAGTTCCTAACCCACCTATCCCTACCTGCCAGCCTGCGCTCCTTCCCTCCACAGTGCTCCATCATCAATCATCTCTTCAGATGTTTGCCAGAGATCTGCTTTGTTCTGCATCCAATTTCAAGTGACTGTACATAATAACTTCGTTCCCATGCCTGTGCTTTCCACCTGGGAAAGTGAATCCTTTATGCCACTAGCCTTCTATATTGTCCTCAGACTGTAGAGAAAAGCTTCCACAGTAGTCCAGAAAACAGAAGCTTGCTGCAGAAGCTGGGGCCTCCATCTACAAGAAGCAGCTTTCCCATATCAGGATTCCCCTTCTCTGGGACAAAAAACCCTGTTGCATTTCAGTTCCCTAGTGGAAAAATCAGGATTTGCAGACTTTCAAATTATGCCATATAGAGCAGAAGGCATTCTCTTGGCCTTAGAAAATCCCCAGACCAAGGGAATCTTGGGGCTGAATTCTGTAGATGGGAAAGTGTTACTCTGACCGGGCCCACCATCCCCTTGATGACCCTTGGTAGGCATGTGCTTTCCACACTGAACCACAGGAAATGTGATGGGTTCATATTTTCTTTGTCAATTTTTGCTTAAGTTGTTTAAGTTTTAGGTTTTACTTGAATTAGGGGTTCAAGAGAACCTAACGTTTTGCAGAAGTCCATTGAACTTGGCACAAACTCAGCAACACTGCACTGCTGACCTGACCCAGCTGTAGTTCAACCATTGATGTCCAACATCACATCTCCTCTAGCCGAATTTTTTCCAGGGCTCACAGCACACCCAAAGCATGCGCTATTAATCAACTAATGTAAACCCTGTTCTGCCTTATTATATTACAGACCCTGCATTTCAGTGTTTGGTGGTATGATCTTGTTGCTTTAGACGCATATTTTTAAAGATAACACTGACTTGGCTGGGGTGGATTTGTGAATCGTCAAGCATAAAGCACACATCAGCCTTTTAAAGCAACCAACTGGCGTTACCATAACCCTGTCATTTGATGTATATGAAGTTATACTTTCAAATACTCAGATAGACCTGAGTGCTCAAAATCCCTTATTTGAAGAACAACAAAATAATAAGAAATAATAATTATAGCAATAACTGCTTAGTATTTGTATGATAAAAGTGCTGCAAAGACATTAACTAATTAGTGCTCACAACACCCATGTGAGGCAGAAAAGTATCATTATCCACATGCTACAGATGGAAAACTGACAATGTGGAGTTACCTGCCTTCCTGAGACATGCATGAGGGGATAATCACCTAATGCAAATCCATCAAAAACCCTGTGGGGAAAGCACCAGCACAATGGTCACACAGGTTCAGTTTCCTTTTTGAGAGCTCTGACGCAGTGAGCGTGCATCTTGGAGAGAAGCAGCGTGGAGAGGTGTGGGACAGACAGACGTACCTTGCATCTAGAAACTGTACAGAAAGGAGGGAGACACAGCTGCACAGATCATTAAAGGCAGCCTCACTACTTGAGCTTGACACCTTTCTTGAGAACGTCACTCACAGTGATGCGGTTGTGGAGCCAGGACAGAAAGCCAAGTGGCTTCTGCAGAGGAAGACACCTGTACTGAACCAAATTGAATATACAGCTTTTGCAGCACAAGCTTTGACCACATACTTAAGATTCACATGAAACATTTGGCATTTCCTATCCTTCCCTTGCATCTCTGAGGAGCCACGTAGGCTGGGTTTCTTGCACATGGTACTTTCTAACAATAGCTCACTTACTGGATTTTTTTTTTTTTTTCTGTAAGATTGTTTGCTCAATTCTTTATAACCAAGAGGTTTGGGTGACTTGCATAAAGCATGGATAAAACTACTGCTACCAATCACAGTCAGAGGCTGATCAAAGCCAACATTCATTAACTTTGAACACAAAATTGTCTGAATCCATCAGTAACTGCAATGGTGCATAATTAGAGAAGGCATCGCCTATTTCAAAAGCCATGTTATGTAGCTGGACCATTGAGCAGTCGAGAAAAGTAAAGAGTAGCAAAATCTTGTATGAAAGAATAGAAAAACCCACAGTGATTTCACTCTTTATGCATGGCACAAGTTATCTCAAACAGTGACATCGATAATAGGGGCCTTTATTTAGAGAGTGCTGAGCTTCAGCAATTCCCATTCACTTTAGGTGGAATTGAGGGTGCTCAGCAGGACTGAAAAAAACAGTGACCAGATAAACTCTGTAGTGTGTGGTCCAGGAAGCTGGAAAGTGCTGGATAAAAAAAGGAAGAACCATAATTAAATACAAACCTAATGGAACATGGACCACCAGGATCCCGCGTTCTCCCCAGTAGCACTTCTACCCGAGTGAAACGGAGCAACAGTGATCTAAGCTTTATTCCATCTAGTCTCCCTTCCACATAAATAGTCTAGGAAAAATAACAGCGAAGCTATCAGTCCCAGGAAAGAAAATGCTTTGAAGGAAACCTAAACAAAAGTTTTACTTCAAATTAGAGATGAAGAGATACTCAGAACCATTTCTCACATACCTTCACTGATGATGCAAATGTTTTTTTGCTGCATGTTGCTCCTGCCCTTTTGCATTTGATCTTTGAGTACTCCAACAAACCAGCTTCAGTAGCAGGAACATTTATGGAAAAAAGGAGCTTCCGTGACTTGCCTGAGCAATATACTAGAGTGTAACATTGAAACACGGTTAATTTCTGATGGTGTGGCTGGTGTAAGATGCTGGCTGTATCTCTCTCGCTAGCAGAGCACTTGCTGGAAATGGTTATGTGGACTCCAGTGCAGACCTGGAGCAGGGCATGCA